>NC_069510.1:76030848-76330848 GCF_027579735.1 Bombina bombina | reverse complement strand
AGAATGTTTACAATATGATGACATAAAAGAAACCTGAAGGGATTGCCAATCTACAGTAGGTTGATGTTTTTAAACCAAGAGATACCTAAGATGATGGGGAATAGTGGGGAAGGTAATACATCAAATTCAATGTACTCAGAGTGACCACAGGGTGTTACAAGCAAAATAGGAATAGTTTGATGAGTGATAGGACCACTTGCTATAGATGTACCATCAATAACACGAATGGCAACTGGATTCTGCTTCAACACACAGGGTATTTTATTTGTATTTACAATGGCAATATTGATAAAGTTCCCATAAGCTCCGGTATCAACAATGGCACTAGACTGCAGATGGCGTTGATCCCACTGTAAAGAGACAGACAGAATGCAATAAGTGTTTGGACTATGCAAGTGATGACCAGCAGAGAGTGCAAAGGACTTACATTTCTTAGACTTTTGAAGTAGAGGACAGTCCTTCACGTCTTGACCTTTCTTCGGGGGTGAGAGGGCCCCTGGCTAGACCTATCTCCATTGGTTCAGGTACAGATCTAGTGGTGGATGAAGGAGCAACATAGGTCTGAAGTTTTGGATTATGCTCAGTGTGGAATCTTTCAGACCTTCTCTCACGTAGACGCCGGTCTATTTGTATTACCAATCGCATTAATGAGTCTAGGGACTTTGGCAAGTCAGTGCGAGCTAACTCGTCCTTAATATTATCAGCAAGTCCTAATCTAAACTGATTGCGTAATGCAATTGGGTTCCATTGAGAATCTCGTGAAAATTGCTTGAACTCAGCAATATATTCTTAAATCAATTCACCAAGCGCCTGCTGAAAAAAGACGCGGAATATGTCAGGATTTAAAGAGATATCAGAGCGCCAACTATAGAAGGCAGGGTCCACAATAAACTATAACCAAATTTCCAGGTTGGCTTCAAAAAGTGTTTATTACAACACAAACAGAACAGTAATAATTGATTACTTAAAACTTCAATGTCTGTGTGTCTTACAATACAGTTAGAACAATTACATTAAAACCCAATATTGTTTTTATACAACATTGGATGCTAAACTTGGCATATAAAATTTAATATAAAATCACAATCTTTTGGGTTTTCAGGATGTTAAAATAAAATCAAATAAAACAATTTTAATTTCCCTCATGGATCCATGTTAACAGTCTTAAGTTTATATTAACCATACACTGGAACAGTTAGAAATCAATATAAGGTTTGTTTCAGGTTGTTGATCTCAACTCCCTTGATAAACTCTTGGATGAGGTAACCTTTTCAGGTCAGGTTGGGTTTATTGAACAATATACAGGCTTACATTAGCTGCCATCAATCGTCGGCAATCAGGGTAAGCTGAATAAAATCCCCTTGGTGAAGGACCCTACATAAAACAATTTAAAAGTCTGCTTCCAACCTATTAAAAATGTATATACTTATAAAAACTTTGTCTGATAAGTGCCCTAAAACGTGATATACAAACTTCCTACTAAAACGTGATACACAAACTATTTTTCAAAAGCTGAGTAAAACAAATATTTGGTGATAAAAGAGTTAGTGAAAAAAATAATAATCACAGTGAAAAACACTTGCAGCAAATTACTCGTGGTGAAAAAACAGTTGCAATAAAATCTGATGATAGATCTTTGCTTGGTGCTCAATCCCAATAAAAACAATAACAGTGAGTGCCAATCTTCAATCAAAAATAAAGATGAAACAATAAAGATAAAAAAGATAAAAAATGTCACCAATGAATAATATATAAATATACTTCTAGAAAAGTCCGATGTCCAAAAACTAGTGAGTGAAAATATGCAATGTTTGACAATTATAAGTCCCAACAATTTGCGTGTTTAATCCTCCTCACGATCCTATGTGTGCAAGATTTTCGGTAAGCCCTGGGTCCCTTTGCTCACAAGCGCTCGGTTCCTCAGCCCTTTCAAGCGTTGGTACCCTCTGCTTGCTACCTCGCGGTCCCTCTGCCGAAAAAATTATATATAGTGTAGACTGCTACAATCAAGTATAAACATCAAAATCAAACTTACCAGCCAACGCGTTTCGGTCAAGTAATGACCTTTCTCAAGACTGGTTTTAGCGGTTGGATAGGGAGTTTAAATACCCTGTCAGAGTTTGGCTTTTTCGTCAGACCGGAAGTTGGCCTTTGCGTCAAACCGGAAATGTTTGTTTAAGACTTTCGTGTTTAATCTATTACTTTCAGTATCTTGAAATCATTTGATCCCAACTTAAGGGGCTTATATGGTCCTACTACTCTTTGAGTTAGGGATAATATATAAAAAATCCTTATTCTGATGGCTTTTCCTTAGTACGATTTTTATTCATTCTGATTGGTTAGTCTGATTGCTCATAACTTTTATGTGATTGGCTGCCATGGGAGGTGTGTGACAAATACCTTTTCTTATTGGATATCTAGCGTTGTGTGTGTGCTTATACTCATGCAATAGGGGTAAGAACCTTTATTCTAATGTCTTTTTCATAGTCCGATATTTATCCGTTCTGATTGGTTATTATGATCGCTCATAACTTATATGTGATTGGCTACCATGGGAGGTGTGAAACAAATACCTTTTCTTTGTGGATATCTAGCGCTGTGTGTGTCCTTATACTTCCCTAAATTTGGCCCTTTTTCTGGCTTCATTATAGTCTTTTCAAAATGTTACTTGCAGGGAAAAAACGACATTATTTGTCAATTGTGAGTGTGTTTCTTCATATTCATTCTCTGTCCTATCTAACTACATCGTTGGGGATATTCTAAATGTCCAATATTGTCCTTTTTCTTTAAGTCTTTAGTATATTCAATAACTTCTGGGAAAAATACATATTCTTTATTTCTGTAAAGGAATAAATCAATTTACTTTTATTTTCCTATATAGTTTACAGCCATTAACCTTTCTGGATCATAATAGGTCAATGTGTCGTTGTCAGCAATATATTATGTTTGCCAATTTTTGAATTAAATTTTTCAAAGATTCTTTGTTTATGTGGATTTTTATTATTAGTTAAAATGTCAGAGCTTGATCTCTGTTTATTAATTACTGAGGGCTTGTTGAGTTTTTCAATATGGAGACACCATAAGTACGTTTTTTCATTTGTCAGTTTGTTATATATGGGATTTTTGTAATATAGAGGATATTCCTATAGTACACTATTAGTACTGTTCGCTCTCTGATGGTATCATATTGTTTTTTATTTTTTGTGTTCCAACTAGTGGAAGGGGGGTTTTTAGAAGGATTCCCCCGGTGAACACTTGCTCTAACAGTTTTTTATATATATTATCATATATGAACATTAGGTTCATATATGGTAATGCATTTCCATGTTTTAAATGGACTTTATGTAGTCCATATATCCACGTTTATAAAAATCAGATGAAATGGGAAAATGGTTTCTATAACCTTTTTGATTTTTATTTGGAATTCCCTTATGTTATTCTTAAAATATCTTAGATATGGCCTTCTTTACAAATCACTTTTTTGTGTATTTCCAATTTTCATCTAAAGAGATTCTCTATAGTGTTAATGATGTGTTGCTACTCATCTGGGTGTCATAGTAAATCTATTTCCTTTATACCTTTCTTGAAGGGTTTTTGGTAGCTAAAAGATTAACATTTTTCTTTTTAGCTTATCTTATTGAGCTTAATCTTTGAATTTGGAGCGACTATGTTGGAATTTCTGTCTGGCAGAAAAAGTGGAGAAAATTCTTCCCCAATTTTGTATGCTTACAGAGTTTGAGTGCTGAGAGAGATTATCTACTAGTCTATTTAATGACGTTAGGTATTGTGGAGTATTCTTTCCAATAGTGTGAGATGTTTATCTGTGAGAGTGTTTATTATTTTGGTGGTACTCTTTCATATTGGATCAACCTGAGTGTTGTTAGGGACGTGGTACTTCTTCTAATAATTTTTCTAATATTTCTTAATATCATATAGATGAATATTGATCGGGATTGGTCACTGGATATAGTCTCTGAGGTAGGGTTTTTTTCTCTTTAAGTGAATTTATCCAAGGTGTTCAAATATGTCCAAAGTTTTCAAATGTAGCTGTTCCAATCTTTAATTTAGATTTAGGAGGTGGGACAGGTCTTCTTTGTTGTTCAACCCTCTTGGGAACAAACAGTCCATATGGAAGATCCATTTTGATTCTTCGGTCAGTAGCTTTTTTTCATGGTTTCCCCCTCTCCAGTTTATAGGGACCTTTTGTATCCCCATATATTTCAGGGTTTTTATGTCCCCCTGGTGTTTTTCTGAAAAATGTTTGTAGAGGGGGGTTTCTTTGTTAAGTTTTTCGATACAGAGGATATGCTCCCTTATTCGGTCCCTTAGTGGCCTTGATGTTTGTCCAATATATTGGAGGCCACAGGGACATTGGAGTAAATAGATGACGTTTCGGTCATGACAGCGGATCAGATCTTTAATTTTATATTTCTTCATGCTCCTATTTGATTGGAATTCGGTTGTTTTTATACCACTCTTACATGCTTTGCATGTATGGCATGGGAAAAAGCCTCTCACTGGTTTCCCAAATGGGTCTTTTATTTCAGATGCTTTCTTCTTTTGTATACTGGGTGCCAGTGTATTCTTCAAGTTATTGGCCCTCCTATATACAAAGCTTGGTTTCTGTGGTAGTTTTTCACCAAGAAACTCAAAGAGTAGTAGGACCATATAAGCCCCTTAAGTTGGGATCAAATGATTTCAAGATACTGAAAGTAATAGATTAAACACGAAAGTCTTAAACAAACATTTCCGGTTTGACGAAAAGGCCAACTTCCGGTCTGATGAAAAAGCCAAACTCTGACAGGGTATTTAAACTCCCTATCCAACCGCTAAAACCAGTCTTGAGAAAGGTCATTACTTGACCGAAACGCGTTGGCTGGTAAGTTTGATTTTGATGTTTATACTTGATTGTAGCAGTCTACACTATATATAATTTTTTCGGCAGAGGGACCGCGAGGTAGCAAGCAGAGGGTACCAACGTTTGAAAGGGCTGAGGAACCGAGCGCTTGTGAGCAAAGGGACCCAGGGCTTACCGAAAATCTTGCACACATAGGATCGTGAGGAGGATTAAACACGCAAATTGTTGGGACTTATAATTGTCAAACATTGCATATTTTCACTCACTAGTTTTTGGACATCGGACTTTTCTAGAAGTATATTTATATATTATTCATTGGTGACATTTTTTATCTTTTTTATCTTTATTGTTTCACCTTTATTTTTGATTGAAGATTGGCACTCACTGTTATTGTTTTTATTGGGATTGAGCACCAAGCAAAGATCTATCATCAGATTTTATTGCAACTGTTTTTTCACCACGAGTAATTTGCTGCAAGTGTTTTTCACTGTGATTATTATTTTTTTCACTAACTCTTTTATCACCAAATATTTGTTTTACTCAGCTTTTGAAAAATAGTTTGTGTATCACGTTTTAGTAGGAAGTTTGTATATCACGTTTTAGGGCACTTATCAGACAAAGTTTTTATAAGTATATACATTTTTAATAGGTTGGAAGCAGACTTTTAAATTGTTTTATGTAGGGTCCTTCACCAAGGGGATTTTATTCAGCTTACCCTGATTGCCGACGATTGATGGCAGCTAATGTAAGCCTGTATATTGTTCAATAAACCCAACCTGACCTGAAAAGGTTACCTCATCCAAGAGTTTATCAAGGGAGTTGAGATCAACAACCTGAAACAAACCTTATATTGATTTCTAACTGTTCCAGTGTATGGTTAATATAAACTTAAGACTGTTAACATGGATCCATGAGGGAAATTAAAATTGTTTTATTTGATTTTATTTTAACATCCTGAAAACCCAAAAGATTGTGATTTTATATTAAATTTCATATGCCAAGTTTAGCATCCAATGTTGTATAAAAACAATATTGGGTTTTAATGTAATTGTTCTAACTGTATTGTAAGATACACAGACATTGAAGTTTTAAGTAATCAATTATTACTGTTCTGTTTGTGTTGTAATAAACACTTTTTGAAGCCAACCTGGAAATTTGGTTATAGTTTATTGTGGACCCTGCCTTCTATAGTTGGCGCTCTGATATCTCTTTAAATCCTCAGCAATATATTCTTCAACAATACGCTTCCCTTGCTTCAGGGCGCGCATCGCAGTTTCTGCTGTGAGTTGTGAATCAATATCTAAGTAAAGTTCATCCATTTGATTCAAAAATTCATCAAGGGATCCCAGAATAGGCTGATTAGTTTCAAAAAAAGAGTCTGCCCAAACCCTTGGCTCCCCTCTTAAGAATGAGATTATAGTAAGGACTTTCACTCTCTCTGTACAGTAAGTCTTTGGCTTTAGAGTAAAAAGTAATAGGCAGGCATTCTTAAATTGTCGGTAAACCTTTCTATTGCCAGAGAATGGTTCAGGTAAGGACACTATAGGCTCTGGGATAGGATCCGGTTGTTGTGGTTTAGTATTGATAGAATCCCTGATAATCCTTCTCAAAGACTGGTTTTCCACTTCTAGATCCCTTAAAGTTTGTCCCATTTGATCCACTCTCTGCGATAAGGAATACACAAATTGTGGGAGGTCTACAGGATCTGATGTCATTGTGGCTTAGTAATTATGTCACGTTTGTAAAAGGAGATGTTTAAACCTTTTAGTTTTTTCCTGATGTTAACCAGATCACAATTGTAAACCTTAAATAATTGTTTTGTTCCACTTGTAATATAGCAAAAACAATGGAGGTGATAGTTGCTGTAATTAGCAAGTGAAGAGTTAATGCAGAGAGCAATAAAGCTGAAGAGTATAACTTATATAACTACAGAGTTGCAAAGTTCAGAGTAATGAGAGTGG
This sequence comes from Bombina bombina, assembly GCF_027579735.1. NCBI lineage: Eukaryota > Metazoa > Chordata > Amphibia > Anura > Bombinatoridae > Bombina > Bombina bombina. The sequence continues at coordinate 76,324,029 of NC_069510.1, read as the reverse complement.
CAAAGTGTTACTCTCACAAGCAGCCCTTTTCGTACTGCAAACGCTTGAGTTTGAAGGAGAAGTGTTACCTTGAGTTGGGAATGCGGTAACTTGCTTGAGGCTCTGTATCGCTACACGCGATCAAGGACTGACAGGCTGGAGAGGTGTGTATCATGCTGGAAGGAAGCGGCGGGTGACGTCACCGTATCTCTGCAGTATTCGGCACAGGACGCTGTTAGCGTGTATGCAGCACCAGAGGAAAACTTGAGATTGTTACAAGTTGGTAAGTTTTAAACAGAAGGAAACTTGAGCGTCCTTGGAGGTATTGTTTTTGAAACAACTGTTGTGTAGAAACTTGCGGAGAGAGATTGAAGAATCTGTTTGAGATGTAGCGGTGCAGCGGTCAGGCTGATTAGATAGATGCAACTTGAATGAGAAAAAGTCTCTTTAGGAATTGTCAAATATATCAAGAGGTAATAAGATTTGATGCTGATAGTGATTGGAAATTCACTGATGCTTTGGAATGGAATAATCCACTGGAAGTTGGAGCTTAGAGTGCAGGATGCTATCTCTAACAACACACAAACTTACTAAGCACTAGGAACAGGGCGTGAACAGGATATAAAGGGTTTGTGGGTGGAGATTTAGGCAGAACTGCAGGTAAGTAAGGTGAAACCTGACACTGAGATTCTCTTTTCTAGACAAGCATTACCAGTTTGTTGCTCTTCCATTTGTCCTAGAAACAGCTCCAAGAATCTTTTCGAAGGTTCTCGTGCCCTTCTATCTTTAATCAGAGAGCAGGGTATTGAGGTGTTTCCTTATTTGGACGATATCTTTGTACTGGCTCAATCTTTTCATTTAGCAGAATCTCACACAAATCAACTTGTGTTGTTTCTTCAAAGACATGGTTGGAGGATCAATTTACCAAAGAATTCCTTGATTCCGCAGACAAGGGTTACCTTTTTAGGTTTCCAGATAGATTCAGTGTCCATGACTCTGTCTTTAACAGGCAAGAGACAAATAAAATTGGTTTCTGCCTGTCAAAAACCTTCAGTCTCGATAATTCCCTTCTGTAGCTATGTGCATGGAAGTTTTAGGTCTCATGACTGCAGCATCGGACGCATTCCCCTTTGCTCATTTTCATATGAGACCTCTGCAGCTTTGCATGCTGAATCAATGGTGCAGGGATTATACTCGGATATCACAGTTGATCTCCTTAAATCCCAACATTCAACTCTGTCTTGGTGGTTAGTCCATCATCACATTATTCAAGGGGCCTCTTTTCTTCGTCCTGCCTGGACTGTGATTTCAACAGATGCAAGTCTCACAGGTTGGGGAGCTGTCTGGGGTCTCTGACAGCACAAGTAGTTTGGAAACCTCAAGAGGCGAGGTTACCAATCAATATTTTAGAACTCTGTGGTATTTTTAGGGCTCTTCAGGCTTGGCCGCTATTAAAGAGAGAATTATTCATTTGTTTTCCGACAGACAATATCACAACTGTGGCATATGTCAATCATCAAGGGGGGACTCACAGTCCTTTAGCGATGAAAGAAGTATCTCAGATACTTTCTTGGGTGGAATCCAACTCATATCTAATTTCTGGGATACATATCCCAGGTGTAGACAATTGGGAAGTAGATTATCTCAGTCGTCAGTCTTTACATCCAGGGGAGTGGTCTCTCTAACCAGATGTATTTTGTCAGATTGTACAGATGTGGGGTCTCCCCGAAATAGATCTGATGGCTTCCCATCCAAACAAGAAGCTTCCCAGGTATCTTTCCAGGTCCAGGGATACTCAGGCGGAGATGGTGGATGCGTTAGCAATTCCTTAGTTTTACCAACCTGCTTACATTTTTCCGCCTCTTGTTCTTCTTCCAAGGGTGATCTCTAAGATCATATTGGAACAATGGCATGTGTTTCTGACAGCACCAGCATGGCCTCACAGGTTTTGGTATGTGGATCTTGTCCGGATATCCAGTTGCCAACCTTGGCCACTTCCTTTAAGGCCGGACCTTCTGTCTCAAGGGCCGTTTTTCCATAAGGATCTCAAATCACTAAATTTGAAGGTATGGAATTGAACGCTAAGGGCTAGATTTAGCAAAGGCTAGGCGAACCCTGTATGTGCTTTGCTTGTAGCTGCACCCCAGCTTGCCTCCGTAGAAGCGCACATGTGCACTTGAATTTATAAAAAAAATAGACGTAACTTTGCGCAGATGAGCTTGGCTGTAATAATGATAAATTTCGCCTGTCGGAAAAAGCATTTACTCCCTATTTACGCCCTATTTATCACAGTACATCCCTATAAATATTTACCCCACCATCTTTTGATTATTAAAAAAGCTTTTTTTAGGTAACTATATTTAGCTTATATTTATATTATATAATGTTTCTATGCTGTTTTTGCCATATGTCGATAATTTAATATTGCAAAAATAAATATATCAATATATTGATATATATATATATATATATATATATATATATATATATATATATATATATATATATATAAAACTGTTGGTACCCATATGCGCCTGTGGAAGCGCAAATTTCTGGCAAAAACAGTCTCTTCTTGGTGCTGAGCCTTTAAAATATTAGTTAAAAGAAGAAAGTACTGCATCACAAGATGTAAAAGCATGTATTATAATGGTGTTCGCCTCAGTTTGTATGGCGAAATATACAACACGCAATTGAAGCCGAAATTTCAGTTCCCTATCGGCGCAAAGCAATGATAAATAAGAAACTGGGCGTATTTGTAGGTCGAGCTGTTAAATTACATCTATTACTAATGTATATTGTTTCACTCGGAAGCGCGCCCGTGCGCCTAGGCGAATGCAAGCGGAGTGCGAAGAAGTTTCTTTCAGATTTGCGCAATTATAGGAGCAGAGTGCTTTGATGAATATGACGATCAGTCCGTATGCACTATTTTGGACGGCATTAAAGGAGAATGGCTTTGATAAATCTACCCCTTAGTACTTAGTCATAGAGGTTTCTCTGACTCAGTGATTAATACTATGCTACTGACTCGTAAGTCTGTTTGTAAGGAAGATTTATCATCGGGTTAGGAAAACCTATATTTCATGGTGTTTTTCTCATAAATTCTCTTAGCATTCTTTTAGGATTCCTAGAATTTTACAGTTTCTTCAGGATGGTTTGGATAGAGGTTTGTCTGCAAGTACCTTGAAGGAACAAATCTCTGCTGTTTCTGTTTTATTTCATATAACGATTGCTAAACTTACTGATATTCACTGTTTTGTTCAGGCTTTGGTCCGTATTAAGCCTGTTGTAAAATCAATCTCTCCTCCTTGGAGTCTTAATTTGGTTTTGAAGGTTTTGCAGGCTCCTCCTTTTGAGCCTATGCATTCTTTGGATATTAAACTACTTTCTTGGAAAGTGTTGTTTCTTTTGGCTATCTCTTTAGCTAGAAGAGTTTCTGAATTGTCTGCTCTCTCTTGTGAGTCTCCTTTTCTGATTTTCCATCAGGATAAGGCTGTTTTGCTTACTTTGTTTAAATTTCTTCCTAAGGTTGTGAATTCTAACAACATTAGTACGGAAATTGTTGTTCCTTCCTTGTGTCCTAATCCCAAGAATACTTTTGAAAGATCTTTACATTCTTTGGATGTTGTAAGAGCTTTGAAATATTATGTTGAAGCTACTAAAGATTTCAGGAAGACTTCTAGTCTATTTGTTGTTTTTTCTGGTCCTAGGAAAGGTCAGAAAGCCTCTTCCATTTATTTGGCATCTTGGTTAAAGCTTTTGATTCACAAGGCTTATTTAGAGGCGGGACAGTCTCTGCCTCAGAGAATTACAGCTCATTCTACTACATTAGTCGCCACTTCTTGGGCTTTTATGAATGAAGCTTCGATTGATCAGATTTGCAAAGCAGCAACTTGGTCTTCTTTGCATACATTTAATAAATTTTACCATTTTTATGTATTTGCTTCTTCTGAAGCAGCTTTTGGTAGAAAAGTTCTTCAGGCAGCTGTCTCAGTTTGATTCTTCCGCTTATGATTTAAGTTTTTTTCTTGGAATTTATGTGAAATTTATAAGAAAGACTTATTTTTTGTGGATTTATTTTTTTCAGCAGAAATAGCTATTTTATTTTATCCCTCCCTTTCTAGTGACTCTTCTGTGGTTCCCCACATCTTGGGTATTTCTTTTCCATACTTCACTAGCTCATGGACTCTTGCCAATTACATGAAAGAAAACATAATTTGTGTAAGAACTTACCTGATAAATTAATTTCTTTCATATTGGCAAGAATCCATGAGCCCCACCCTTTTTATGGTGGTTATGATTTTTGTATAAAAAGCACAATTTTATTTACAGTTCCTCTTTTTGTATGCTTTTTTACTCCTTATTTTATCACCCCACTACTTGGCTATTCGTTAAACTGTATTGTGGGTGTGGTGAGGGGTGTATTGATAGGCATTTTGAGGTTTGGGAAACTTTGCCCTTCGTGGAAGGATTGTTTATCCCATACGTCACTAGCTCATGGACTCTTGTTAATATGAAAGAAATGCATTTATCAGGTTCTTAAACATAAATGATGTTGTTTTGGTTTTATTTTCACACCCTGTTTAGCGCAAAACTCATAATCTAGGTGTATGTTATATGTCCAATTATTTACACAAAGTCCTTATTTTCTTTATTAGTGTTTACTCAATGGCCAATACTTAGAGAGAACAACATTTTAGTACCTCACTGGGAGCATTATTTTATCTAAACTTTCTTGTTTACATGATTGTTTTGTAACCAGAACTTAAGTTCAGAAATGTTCAGTATAGCTGGGTATACAATAGACAAAAACAACTATTTCAAAGGGAAAAAAAGGTGAAGGAGCTAATTCTAAACAATGTAATACACTCTAGTGATGGCGAACTTGGCTCTCCAGATTTTAAGTTACAAAACTACATTTCCCATGATGCTTGACTGGGCTACAGAGTTCCTAAGCATCATAAAAACGTAATTCTGAAACATCTGGAGTGCCATTGTTCGATATCACTGCATCCAGAAGGTAAAATGAATAAATGGGAAACATTATAAAGGAGAAAATATTAGAGTACACTGTCCCTTTAAGAACAGCCCTGTATGTACCCTGCACATCAGCTGTCTTTTGCAATAAGCAGGCTTTAACAGAATGCATCTCACAGACAGTGGCAAGACCATGCTATGTCTACCTGCCTCACATCGCTATTTCTGCATGCCTTAATGTTGCTGACATTTAGGGGTTAAGTTATTGATAGATTTGTTTTACTATCAATACATAAGTTTATGAAAACGTCACAGGACTTTCAAAGAGCACTCTTGTTCCTCATGTACTTGTGGATTTGATGGACTATATTCCCTAAGTTTCTGGGTACTGATCCACTCTCTTTATCTTTATGTGCTGTGTGCAGTGATGGAATAATTGCTGTGTTTCTTTTGCATTTCTGACTGCATAAGTATAGTTTTAAATAAAGCCTGTTGAAAAAAAAAAAGTTCTTCTACAGTCGATGAGCATTGCTTGTTTACAAAAGTAATTGGGGCTAGGGCCCAAAAAATAATTAATTGGCCACTAACTGGATTTTACTCTATTTGGCTCCTCATTAGTTATCACCCTTTCTTCTATAAGATATGACGAGTCTACGAATTCATCCTTTACTTGTGGGATATTATTACTCTAAGTAATAGGAAGGGTAAAGTGAAAGAGGTGTAATTATCTTAAAATTCTTGTAATATTTTTTTATTTTTTGTAATTTAGTGTTTGTTTTATTTGTAATTTAGTTTAGTGTATTTAATTATATTTTAGTTTAGATAATTGTAGTTTATTTAATTAATTTATTGATAGTGTAGGTGTATTTGTAACTTAGGTTAGGATTTATTTTACAGGTAAATTGGTAATTATTTTAACTAGGTAGCTATTAAATAGTTATTAACTATTTAATAGCTATTGTAACTAGTTAAAATAAATACCAAGTTACCTGTAAAATAAATATAGACCCTAAAATAGCTACAATGTAATTATTAATTATATTGTAGCTATCTTAAGGTTTATTTTATAGGTAAGTATTTAGTTTTAAATAGGAATATTTTAGTTAATAAGATTAATATTATTTAGATTTATTGCAATAATAATTAAGTTAGGGGTGTTAGGGTTAGATAGGGTTAATATAGTTAATATATATAATATAATAACTATATTAACTATATTAACCCTAATATAATTAGGGTTAATATAGTTAATATAGGTGGCGGCGGTGTAGGTGGGTCAGATTAGGGGTTAATATATTTAATATAGGTGGCGGCGGTGTAGGGGGATTAGATTAGGGGTTAATATATTTAATATAGGTGGTGGCGGTGTAGGAGGGTCAGATTACAGGTAAAAGAGCTGATTACTTTGTGACAATGCCCCGCAAAAGGCCCTTTTAAGGGCTGGTAATAGAGCTGGTTACTTTGGGGCAATGCCAGCAAAAGGCCCTTTTAAGGGCTGGTAATAGAGCTGGTTACTTTGGGGCTATGCCCCGCAAAAGGCCCTTTTAAGGGCTGGTAATAGAGCTTGTTACTTTGGGGCTATGCCACGCAAAAGGCTCTTTTCAGGGCTATTGTAATTTAGTTTAGGGTAGGGACATTTTAGTATTTTAGGGGGTAATACATTTATTATAGGTGGCGGTGGTGTAGGGGGATTAGATTAGGGGTTAATGTAGTTAAAATAGGTGGCGGCGGGGTAGGGGGCTCACATTAAGGGGTAATAATTTTAATATAGATGGCGGCGGTGTAGGGGGATTACATTAGGGGTTAATAATTTTAATGTAGGTGGCGGCGGTGTAGGGGGCTCACATTAGGGGTTAGACATTTAATATAGGTGGCAGCGGTGTAGAGGGATTAGATTAGGGGTTAATAATTTTAATATAGGTGGCGGCGGTGTAAGGGGGTCAGATTAGGGGGTAGTACATATAATGTAGGTGGCGGCAGGGTAGGGCGCTCACATTAGGGGGTAATATAGTTAAAATAGGTGGCGGCGGTGTAGGGGGATTATATTAGGGGGTAATATAGTTAATGTAGCTGGCTGCGGGGTCCGGGAGTGGCAGTTTAGGGGTTTATACATTTATTGTTAGGAGTGAGAGGGGGGATTGCGGATAGAGGGGTATAAATGTTGGGCTATGTTTGGGAGGCGTGTTAGACAGTTACAGGAGATTTTATAATTTAGTCAGTTTTTGTAGGTGGCGGCAGTTTCTAAAGTGCCGTAAGTCACTGGCGACTCCAGAAATTTGTACTTACGCAGATTTCTGGACATCGCTAGTTTGTCAGACTTACGGCACTTTAGCATCTGATGGCGCTGTATATGTGATAGCTCGAGTTGCGAGCTGAAACTACGGGTGGCGCAGGTTTCCACGCTTGTGCCAAAAACTGCGCCGTATATCGGATAGCGCCCCTGATGTATAGAGAGGGGTATTACTGGACCTGTATATTGGGCTATAAAAAAATGGTTGACACTGATGATATGATGTTTGTGGGCAAACGTTTCTATGTTGGGAGTTACAGATAACGTTTTTTATGGCAAACGTTTTTACTTTATTTAAGAATGGAGGGTACACATGGCTTCACTTAATGGGTATATGAACCCACATGGCTAGGTTTTAGACCGCTCTGGTGTGGTTATTTTAGGCTGTGAGACATCGAGTGAGATGGGCGGGGCCTATTTTCGCACCTCAGTTGCGCAGTTGTTTTTCCCAGACAAGCAGCAAGCTCCAACTCCAGTAGGCCTTTCAGAGACAGTTTGGGCCTAATTGAAGGGTTAATCCGATTTTACAGACCCCTGAGGGCAGATAGGCGCAACAACAGGGCTGTGGCGAGGTGCAGGGGTGTTTTTGTTTGAATTTAACGTTTTATAGCACAACGTTTTTTTGGTAAGGGTTAATTATTCCTTTCCTTGTGGGGCAAACTTAGCTGACAAGTTGGGATGCATTTATCATAAAATTGTGATAATTTTATTGGTTTAAAGCAGTTTTGGAAAAATTGTATGCTTTTTTTCTTTCATAAAGGCGCAGATTGTTATTTTTTTCATAAAATAAAGTGTTTCAAGTCTGTTTGTGGTCATTACTAGCCTGTTTTAACATGCCTGACATTGAGGAAAGTCAATGTTCCATGTGTTTAGAAGCCATTGTGGAACCCCCACTTAAAATGTGTCCCTCATGTACTGAAAGGGCCTTACATTGCAAAGAACATATTTTAGCTGATAAAAGTATGTCTCAGGATGATTCTCAGTCAGAAGAGAATCAGGTTATGCCATCTACTTCTCCCCAAGTGTCACAACCTTTAACGCCCGCCCAAGCGACGCCAAGTACTTCTAGTGCATCTAATTCTTTCACCCTGCAAGATATGGCCGCAGTTATGTTATTACCCTTACAGAGGTATTATCTAAACTGCCTGGTTTGCAGGGTAAGCGCAGTAGGTAAATGCTGAGCCCTCTGATGCTTTATTGGCCATCTCCGATGTACCCTCACAGTGTTCTGATGTGGGGGTGGGGGAATTGCTGTCTGATGGAGAGCTTTCTGATTCAGGAAAGATGTTCCCTCAAACAGACTCAGATATGACGGCCTTTAAGTTTAAGCTTGAACACCTCCGATTGTTGCTCAGGTAGGTTTTGGCGACTCTGGATGATTGTGACCCTATTGTCATACCGCCAGAGAAACTGTGTAAAATGGATAGATATCTAGAGGACCCTGCTTACACTAATGTTTTTCCAGTCCCTAAGAGGATTTCGGACATTGTTACTAAGGAATGGGATAGACCAGGCATTCCGTTCTCTCTCCCTCCTACTTTTAAAAAAATGTTTCCCATATCTGACACCATTCGGGATTCGTGGCAGATGGTCCCTAAGGTGGAGGGAGCTATTTCTACCCTGGCTAAGCATACAACTATACCTATTGAGGACAGTTGTGCTTGCAAAGATCCTATGGATAAAAAATTAGAGGGCCTTCTAAAGAAATTGTTTATTCATCAGGGTTTTCTTCTACAACCTATAGCGTGCATTGTTCCTGTAACTACTGCAGCCGCTTTTTGGTTTGAGGCTCTAGAGGAGTCTCTTAAGGTTGAGACCCCATTAGATGATATTTTGGATAGAATTAAGGCTCTCAAGCTAGCTAATTCTTTTATTACAGATGCCGCTTTTCAAATGGCTAAATTAGCGGCAAAGAATGCAGGCGTTGCCATTTTAGCGTGTAGAGCGTTATGGCTTAAGTCCTGGTCTACTGTGTCATCAAAATCTAAGCTGTTAGCTATTCCTTTCAAGTGTAAGACCCTATTCGGGCCTGAACTGAAGGAGATAATTTCCGACATCACTGGAGGCCATGCCCTTCCTCAGGATAAGACAAATAGAATGAGGGCCAAACAAAATAATTTTCGTTCCTTTCTAAACATTAAAGGTGGACCCTCTACTTCCTCCTCTGCCAAAAAGCAGGAGTGGAATTTTGCTCAATCCAAGTCAGTCTGGAGACCTAACCAGACCTGGAATAAAAGTAAACAGGTCAAGAAGTCCGCTGCTGCTACCAAGACAGCATGAAGGGGCAGCCCCCAATCCGGGACCAGATTAAGTAGGGGGCAGACTTTCTCTCTTCACTCAGGCTTGGGCAAGGGACGTTCAGGATCCCTGGGCATTAGAAATCGTGACCCAGGGGTATCGACTAGAATTCAAGGAATTTCTCCCAAGAGGGAGATTTAATCTTTCACGTTTGTCTGTAGACCAGACAAAAAGAGAGGCGTTCTTACGCTGTGTAGAAGACCTCTGTCCAGTTCCAAAACTAGAACAGGAGCAGGGGTTTTACTCAAATCTATTTGTGGTTCCCAAAAAAGAGGGATCTTTCAGACCGATTTTAGATCTCAAATGTCTAAACAAATTTCTCAGAGTCCCATCGTTCAAGATGGAGACCATACAAACAATTTTACCAATGATCCAGGTGGGTCAATATATGACCACTGTGGACTTGAAGGATGCGTATCTTCACATTCCTATCCACAAAGATCATCACCAGTTTCTCAGGTTCGCCTTCCTGGACAAACATTACCAGTTTGTGGCCCTCCCTTTCGGGTTGGCTACAGCTCCCAGAATTTTCACAAAAGTGCTAGGGTCCCTTCTGGCGGTTCTAAGGCCGCGGGGCATAGCTGCGGTGCCCTATCTGGACGATATTTTGATTTAGGCGTCAACTTACCAGCTAGCCAAATCTCACACGGACATCGTGTTGGCTTTTCTAAGGAGTCACGGGTGAAAGGTGAATATACAAAAGAGTTCACTAGTTCCACTGACAAGAATTCCATTCCTAGGAACTCTGATAGACTCGGTAGACATGAAAATTTTTCTGATGGAGGTCAGAAAGTCAAAGATCCTAACTACTTGCCGAGCACTTCATTCCATTCCTCAGCCATCAGTGGCACAGTGTATGGAGGTCATTGGGTTAATGGTAGCGGCAATGGACATCGTTCAGTTTGCTCGCTTACATCTCAGACCACTGCTGCTGTGCATGCTCAGACAGTGGAATGAGGATTATGTAGATTTATCTCCTCGGATAAATCTGGATCTTGAGACTAGAGACTCTCTTCTTTGGTGGTTGTCACAGGATCATCTGTCCCAGGGAATGTGTTTCCGCAGGCCAGCATGGTCATAGTGACGACGGACACCAGCCTCTTGGGCTGGGGTGCAGTCTGGAATTCCCTGAAGGCTCAGGGTGTTTGGACTCAGGAGGAGTCCTTATTACCAATAAATATTCTTGAACTGAGAGCAATATTCAACGCACTCCAAGCGTGGCCTCAGTTTTGGCCAAATTCATAAGATTCCAGTCGGACAATATAACGGATGTAGCATATATCAATCATCAAGGGGGAACAAAGAGTTCTCTAGCGATGACAGAGGTTTCCAAAATAATTCAATGGGCAGAGAATCACTCTTGCCATCTATCAGCAATCTATATCCCAGGAGTAGAGAACTGGGAAGCGGATTTTCTAAGTCGTCAGACTTTTCATCCGGGGGAGTGGGAGCTCCATCCGGAGGTGTTTGCGACATTGATCCATCAATGGGGCACACCGGAATTGGATCTGATGGCATTTCGTCAGAATGCCAAACTTCCTTGTTACGGATCCAGATCAAGGGATGCCCAAGCAGTACTGATAGATGCTCTAGCAGTACCTTGGTCGTTCAAGCTGGCTTATGTGTTTCCTCCTTTTCCTCTCCTACTTTGTCTGATTGCCAGAATCTAACAGGAGAGGGCTTCGGTAATCTTGATAGCTCCGGCATGGCCACGCAAGACTTGATATGCAGATCTGGTGGAAATGTCATCTCTGCCACCGTGGAAACTGCCACTGAGACAGGACCTTCTCATTCAAGGTCTGTTCCAACATCCAAATCTAATTTCTCTGCAGCTGACTGCCTGGAGATTGAACGTTTGATTTTATCTAAGCGGGGATTCTTTGAGTCGGTCATTTATACCTTGATTCATGCTCGAAAGCCTGTCACTAGGAAAATTTACCAATGGCGCAAATATCTTTATTGGTGCAAATCCAAGGGCTACTCATGGAGTAGGGTTAGGATTCCTAGGATTTTGTCCTTTCTCCAAGAAAGATTGGAGAAGGGATTATTGGCTAGTTCCTTAAAGGGACAAATTTCTGCTTTCTCAATTTTACTACACAAGCGTCTGGCGGATTTCCCAAAATGAAGCCTGTGTTTAAACCTGTTGCTCCGCCATGGAGTTTGAATTTTGTTCTAAATGTTCTTCAAGGGGTTCCGTTTGAACCCATGCATTCCATAGATATTAAGCTATTATATTGGAAAGTTTTGTTTTTAGTTGCTATCTCTTCTGCTCAAAGAGTCTCTGAGCTTTCTGCATTACAATGTGACTCGCCTTATCTTATATTCTATTCTGATAAGGTGATTTTGCGTACTAAACCTGGATTTCTTCCTAAGGTTGTTTCAAATAAGAATATTAATCAGGAAATTGTTGTTCCTTCTCTGTGTCCTAATCCTTCTTCTAAGAAGGAGTGTCTGTTATATAACTTGGACGTGGTTCGTGCCTTGAAGTTTTACTTATAAGCAACCAAGGATTTTCGTCAAAAAGCTTCTCTATTTGTTGTTTATTCTGGAAAGCGTAGGGGTCAAAAAGCTACGGCTACCTCTCTTTCTTTTTGGCTGAAAAGCATCATCCGTTTGGCATATGAGACTGCTGGACAGCAGCCTCCTGAAAAAATTACAACTCATTCTACTAGAGCGGTGGCTTCCACCTGGGCTTTTAAAAACGATGCTTCTGTTGAACAGGTTTGTAAGGCTGCGACTTGGGCCTCCCTTCATACCTTTTCCAAATTTTACAAATTTGATACTTTTACTTCTTCTGAGGCTATTTTTGGGAGAAAAGTTCTTAAAGCAGTGGTGCCTTCCGTTTAACCATCTGTCTTGTCCCTCACGTTCATCCGTGTCCTGTTGCTTTGGTATTGTATCCCACAAGTAAGGATGAATCCGTGGACTCGTCGTATCTAGTAGAAGAAAAGGAAATTTATGCTTACCTGATAAATTGATTTCTTCTACGATACGAAGAGTCCACGGCCCTCCCTGTCATTTTAGACAGATTATATTTTTGTTTTCAAACTTCAGTCACCTCTGAACCTTTTTTAGTTTCTCCTTTTTCTTCCTATACCTTCGGTCGAATGATGGGGGTGGAGTCAAGGGAGGAGCTATATATACAGCTCTGCTGTGGTACTCTTTGCTACTTCCTGTTAGCAGGAGGATAATATCCCACAAGTAAGGATGAATCCGTGGACTCGTCGTATCGTAGAAGAAATCAATTTATCAGGTAAGCATAAATTTCCTTTTTTGCTACAAATAGGAGCTGCTAGCTGAAAATGTTATTGTTGCCACAAATAGGACCTGCTGACAGAAATTTGTATTTTTGACACAAATAATACCACTTTAAAAATCAGCCACGCTCTTTAACAAATACAGCCGCGCTCTGTCTTTACTTACTGCTAGAGCTCTCTTTTTACATCACCCTGGGACCGTCAAGCAACCTTATCTGTGTACCGCGCCTGCGTATGATAAGTAGTCTCACAATCAAGACGGATCGAAACTCATTCTACAAAGTAATTTTGTTTACTGGATGCCATGTGAGGTTGATTAGGGGGCAGGTCCTGTAACCAAAGCTGGGTCAGCGAGTTCAGCTACAGCTGCATCGCGCATGCTGAAGTACAGTACCCATACCGCAGTCATAGGCTCAAAGCCATAGCCGATATCAAAGGTCTGCTTAAAAGAAATATTTCTTACACATCAACGGTGCTGAGGCTCTTCACTCAGAATCTAGATTCTATCTAGAATTCTAGATTCTGAGTGAAGAGCATCGCCACCGTAGATGTGAGAGAAAACATAATTTATGCTTACCTGATAAATTCCTTTCTCCTGTAGTGTAGTCAGTCCACGGGTCATCCATTACTTATGGGATTATATCTCCTCCCTCACAGGAAGTGCAAGAGGATCACCCAAGCAGAGCTGCTATATAGCTCCTCCCCTCTACGTCATACCCAGTCATTCGACCGAAACCAAACGAGAAAGGAGAAACTATAGGGTGCAGTGGTGACTGGAGTTTAAGTTAAAAATTTTTAGACCTGCCGTAAACAACAGGGCGGGCCGTGGACTGACCACACTACAGGAGAAAGGAATTTATCAGGTAAGCATAAATTATGTTTTCTCCTGTTAAGTGTAGTCAGTCCACGGGTCATCCATTACTTATGGGATACCAATACCAAAGCTAAAAGTACACGGATGACGGGAGGGAAAGGCAGGATCTTTACACGGAAGGAACCACTGCCTGTAGAACCTTTCTCCCAAAAACAGCCTCCGAAGAAGCAAAAGTGTCAAATTTGTAAAATTTTGAAAAAGTATGAAGTGAAGACCAAGTTGCAGCCTTGCAAATCTGTTCAACAGAGGCCTCATTCTTAAAGGCCCAAGTGGAAGCCCCAGCTCTAGTAGAATGAGCTGTAATCCTTTCAGGAGGCTGCTGTCCAGCAGTCTCATATGCTAAACGTATTATGCTACGAAGCCAAAAAGAGAGAGAGGTAGCCGAAGCTTTTTGACCTCTCCTTTGTCCAGAATAAACGACAAACAGGGAAGAAGTTTGAAGAAAATCCTTAGTTGCCTGCAAATAAAATTTCAGGGCACGGACGACGTCCAGATTGTGCAGAAGTCGTTCCTTCTTTGAAGAAGGGTTAGGGCACAATGATGGAACAACAATCTCTTGATTGATATTCCTGTTAGTGACTACCTTAGGTAAGAACCCAGGTTTAGTACGCAGAACTACCTTGTCTGAATGAAAAATCAGATAAGGAGAATCACAATGTAAGGCCGATAACTCAGAGACTCTTCGAGCCGAGGAAATAGCCATTAAAAACAGAACTTTCCAAGATAACAGCTTGATATCAATGGAATGAAGGGGTTCAAACGGAACACCTTGCAGAACGTTAAGAACTAAGTTTAAGCTCCACGGCGGAGCAACAGTCTTAAACACAGGCTTAATCCTAGCCAAAGCCTGACAAAAAGCCTGAACGTCTGGAACTTCTGACAGACGTTTGTGTAAGAGGATAGACAGAGCTGAGATCTGTCCCTTTAACGAACTAGCAGATAAACCCTTTTCTAAACCTTCTTGTAGAAAAGACAATATCCTAGGAATCCTAACCTTACTCCATGAGTAACTCTTGGATTCGCACCAATATAAGTATTTACGCCATATTTTATGGTAAATTTTCCTGGTAACAGGTTTCCTAGCCTGTATTAAGGTATCAATCACTGACTCCGAGAATCCCCGCTTTGATAGAATCAAGCGTTCAATCTCCATGCAGTCAGCCTCAGAGAAATTAGATTTGGATGTTTGAAAGGACCCTGAATCAGAAGGTCCTGTCTCAGAGGCAGAGACCAAGGTGGACAGGATGACATGTCCACTAGATCTGCATACCAGGTCCTGCGTGGCCACGCAGGCGCTATTAGAATCATCGATGCTCTCTCCTGTTTGATCCTGGCAATCAATCGAGGAAGCATCGGGAAGGGTGGAAACACATAAGCCATGTTGAAAACCCAAGGTGCTGTCAGAGCATCTATCAGTACCGCTCCCGGGTCCCTGGACCTGGATCCATAACAAGGAAGCTTGGCGTTCTGGCGAGACGCCATGAGATCCAGATCTGGTTTGCCCCAATGCTGAAGCAGTTGGGCAAACACCTCCGGATGAAGTTCCCACTCCCCCAGATGAAAAGTCTGGCGACTTAGGAAATCCGCCTCCCAGTTCTCCACGCCTGGGATGTGGATCGCTGACAGGTGGCAAGAGTGAGACTCTGCCCAGCGAATTATCTTTGAGACTTCCATCATCGCTAGGGAACTCCTTGTCCCTCCCTGATGGTTGATGTAAGCCACAGTCGTGATGTTGTCCGACTGAAACCTGATGAACCTCAGAGTTGCTAACTGAGGCCAAGCCAGAAGGGCATTGAAAACTGCTCTTAATTCCAGAATGTTTATTGGAAGGAGGCTCTCCTCCTGAGTCCATGATCCCTGAGCCTTCAGGGAATTCCAGACAGCGCCCCAACCTAGCAGGCTGGCGTCTGTTGTTACAATCGTCCAATCTGGCCTGCTGAAGGGCATCCCCCTGGACAGATGTGGCCGAGAAAGCCACCATAGAAGAGAATCTCTGGTCTCTTGATCCAGATTTAGCATAGGGGACAAATCTGAGTAATCCCCATTCCACTGACTTAGCATGCACAATTGCAGTGGTCTTAGATTAAGGCGTGCAAAAGGGACTATGTCCATTGCCGCTACCATTAAGCCGATTACCTCCATGCATTGAGCCACTGACGGGTGTTGAATGGAATGAAGGACACGGCAAGCATTTAGAAGTTTTGATAACCTGTCCTCTGTCAGGTAAATTTTCATTTCTACAGAATCTATAAGAGTCCCCAAGAAGGGAACTCTTGTGAGTGGCAGTAGAGAACTCTTTTCTACGTTCACCTTCCACCCATGCGACCTTAGAAATGCCAGAACTAACTCTGTATGAGACTTGGCAGTTTGGAAACTTGACGCTTGTATCAGAATGTCGTCTAGGTACGGAGCTACCGCTATTCCTTGCGGTCTTAGTACCGCCAGAAGAGAGCCCAGAACCTTTGTAAAGATTCTTGGAGCTGTAGCTAACCCGAAGGGAAGAGCTACAAACTGGTAATGCCTGTCTAGGAAGGCAAACCTTAGATACCGGTAATGATCCTTGTGAATTGGTATGTGAAGGTAGGCATCCTTTAAATCCACTGTGGTCATGTACTGACCCTTTTGGATCATAGGTAAGATGGTCCGAATAGTTTCCATTTTGAACGATGGAACTCTTAGGAATTTGTTTAGGATCTTTAAGTCCAAGATTGGTCTGAAGGTTCCCTCTTTTTTGGGAACCACAAACAGATTTGAGTAAAACCCTAGTCCGTGTTCCGACCGCGGAACTGGGTGGATCACTCCCATTAGTAAAAGGTCTTGTACACAGCGTAGAAACGCCTCTTTCTTTATCTGGTTTGCTGACAACCTTGAAAGATGAAATCTCCCTTTTGGAGGAGAAGCTTTGAAGTCCAGAAGATATCCCTGAGATATGATCTCTAACGCCCAGGGATCCTGGACATCTCTTGCCCAAGCCTGGGCGAAGAGAGAAAGTCTGCCCCCCACTAGATCCGTTTCCGGATCGGGGGCCCTCACTTCATGCTGTCTTAGGGGCAGCAGCAGGTTTTCTGGCCTGCTTGCCCTTGTTCCAGGACTGGTTAGGTTTCCAGCCCTGTCTGTAGCGAGCAACAGTTCCTTCCTGTCTTGGAGCGGAGGAAGTTGATGCTGCTCCTGCCTTGAAGTTACGAAAGGCACGAAAATTAGACCGTTTAGCCCTTGGTTTGGCCCTGTCTTGAGGCAGGGCATGGCCCTTACCTCCAGTAATGTCAGCGATAATTTCTTTCAAACCGGGCCCGAATAATGTCTGCCCTTTGAAAGGGATGTTAAGCAATTTAGATTTAGAAGTCACATCGGCTGACCAGGATTTAAGCCACAGCGCTCTACGCGCTTGAATGGCGAATCCGGAGTTCTTAGCCGTAAGTTTAGTTAAGTGTACTACGGCATCAGAAATAAATGAATTAGCTAGCTTAAGGACTTTAAGCTTGTCTATAATCTCATCCAATGGAGCTGAGCTAAGGGTCTCTTCCAGAGACTCAAACCAGAATGCCGCCGCAGCCGTGACAGGCGCAATGCATGCAAGGGGTTGTAATATAAAACCTTGCTGAACAAACATTTTCTTAAGGTAACCCTCTAACTTTTTATCCATTGGATCTGAAAAAGCACAGCTATCCTCCACCGGGATAGTGGTGCGTTTAGCCAGAGTAGAAACTGCTCCCTCCACCTTAGGGACCGTCTGCCATAAGTCCCGTGTGGTGGCGTCTATTGGAAACATTTTTCTAAATATAGGAGGGGGTGAAAAAGGCACACCGGCTCTATCCCACTCCTTGTTAACAATTTCTGTAAGCCTTTTAGGTATAGGAAAAACGTCAGTACACGCCGGTACCGCAAAATATTTATCCAGCCTACATATTTTCTCTGGAATTGCAACCATGTTACAATCATTCAGAGCCGCTAATACCTCCCCTAGTAATACACGGAGGTTCTCAAGCTTAAATTTAAAATTTGAAATGTCTGAGTCCAGTTTACTTGGATCAGATCCGTCACCCACAGAATGAAGCTCTCCGTCCTCATGTTCTGCAAATTGTGACGCAGTATCAGACATGGCTCTATTATTATCAGCACACTCTGTTCTTACCCCAGAGTGATCGCGTTTACCCCTAAATTCTGGCAATTTAGATAGTACTTCAGTCATAACATTAGCCATGTCTTGCAAAGTGATTTGTATGGGCCGCCCTGATGTACTTGGCGCCACAATATCACGCACCTCCTGAGCGGGAGGCGAAGGTACTGACACGTGAGGAGAGTTAGTCGGCATAACTTCCCCCTCGTTGTCTGGTGAAATTTTCTTTACATGTACAGATTGGCTTTTATTTAAAGTAGCATCAATGCAATTAGTACACAAATTTCTATTGGGCTCCACATTGGCCTTTAAACATATTGAACAAAGAGATTCATCTGTGTCAGACATGTTTAAACAGACAAGCAATGAGACTAGCAAGCTTGGAAAATACTTTTCAAATAAATTTACAAGCAATATAAAAAACGTTACTGTGCCTTTAAGAAGCACAAAAAACTGTCACAGTTGAAATAACAATGAACCAAATTAGTTATAGCAACCAAATTTTCACAGTAAATGCATTAAGTTAGCAAAGGATTGCACCCACCAGCAAATGGATGATTAACCCCTTAGTACCCAAAAACGGATAACAATTTAATATTAACGTTTTTATCACAGTCAAAACACACTCTCACAGGTCTGCTGTGAGTGATTACCTCCCTCAAAACTAGTTTTGGAGACCCCTGGGCTCTGTAGAGACGTCCTGGATCATGGAGGAAGAAATAGGAAGACTGTGACTGAATTTTTACTGTGCAATAAAGCGCTAAAATAGGCCCCTCCCACTCATATTACAACAGTGGGGAAGCTCAGTAAACTGATTTTATTCAGAAACAAACGACAGCCATGTGGTAAAAATCATGCCCATAAAGTTTTATCACCAAGTACCTCAGAAAAAAAACGATTAACATGCCAGTAAACGTTTTTAAAAATAAAATTATGAAATGTTATTAATAAGCCTGCTGCTAGTCGCTTTCACTGCAGTGGAGGCTCAAATATTACTTAAATATATACAGTATTTTCTTAGTGAAGTTCCATTCCCCAGAAATACCTCAGTGTAAACATACATACATATCAGCCTGATACCAGTCGCTACTACTGCATTTAAGGCTGCACTTACATTACATCGGTATTAGCAGTATTTTCTCAGTCAATTCCATTCCTTAGAAAATAATATACTGCAACATACCTCCTTGCAGGTGAACCCTGCCTGCTATCCCCTGTTCTGAAGTTACCTCACTCCTCAGAATGGCCGAGAACAGCAAGTGGATCTTAGTTACGACCGCTAAGATCATACACAAACTCAGGTAGATTCTTCTTCTAATGCTGCCTGAGAAGAAACAACACACTCCGGTGCTGTTTAAAATAACAAACTTTTGATTGAAGAAATAAAAACTAAGTTTAACAACCACAGTCCTCTCACACGTCCTATCTATTAGTTAGGTGCAAGAGAATGACTGGGTATGACGTAGAGGGGAGGAGCTATATAGCAGCTCTGCTTGGGTGATCCTCTTGCACTTCCTGTTAGGGAGGTGATATAATCCCATAAGTAATGGATGACCCGTGGACTGACTACACTTAACAGGAGAAATCTTTCTCTTATTATGCAGACTTTTGAAATCTTACAGGCGGTCACCTCAAAATTCACTTGCGGTCCACTGGTAGACCGTGATCTACGTCTTGCCCACCCCTGTAATAGACACTTACTTTAAAGAGGAATATGCACAGACACTGATCTAAAAATCTAGTATAAAACTTTTTTTTAAAACTTACTTAGAAGCTCCCAGTTTTGCAATGTTAGGCTTGGAGGTTAGGCTGGGAGGTCAGGCTGGGAAGCAGACCCCCTCCTCACCTAAATATGAAAAGACCCATTACACAAACAGGTGCAAGTAGGAATCTGTAGACTTCAGACTACATCTTATACTTAGGGGCTTGGTTAGGAGTCTGAAAATCAGCACAATGCTATAAAAAATAAGCAAAACTATACATTGATACAAAAAAACTAAATTGATCATCTACAAAACATTTATGCAAAGAAAAATCTAGTGTAAAATGTCCCTATAAAGCTGAATTGGACAAGTCTGTATGACTTAAATCCAACATTTAGTGCCTAACTGTCCCTATACTATGACATCATTAGACAGGGGACAGTAGACACCTGTGTGGTCAGACCCCCCCCCCCTCCATACATCTTTACAAATAATTGAGCTGATTAGCCAAACAATATACCTCATTTGCTCCTCCTTCCTGAACCTTATTTGACCCCAAAACAGTACTAATCAATAAACAAATCAATTTGGTCAAGAAATCATTCATCTGTTTTATCCAATAATGCATTGGGCTGCTCTCGTATTCATCCGAAGCCGAAAGCACATTTCTATCATACAGTCTATTTATACTCATATAATACAGTAATGCCAATGCTTGCTGGCCTTGCTAGACAATAAACACACTATAATCAATAAGGGTGGTTATGATTTTTTGGGGGCTATGAAAATTTGTCTCACCTGGTTACTTCTGGATCCTGTTTAAAAAGGAGCAAAATAGGTTCAGTGTTAATAAACAGGGCCCAACAAGGAAAGCAGAAAAGCATAAGGATTAAGATGCTCCTCTGCATGATAGTTCCTACAAGCTTTAGGTTGCGTCCTCCGTACGTCTGAAAGAGAAAAATAAAATCATTATGGGTCTGCAGGCGAGGAGATGAATCTTCACTAACGAGATATTAAACTAAAAACTGTATTTCTCTATTAAAGGGACAGTCTATTTAAAACTGTAATTGTTTAAAAAGATAGATAATCCCTTTATTACCCATTCCCCAGTTTTGCATAACCAACACTGTTTTATTAATACACTTTTTACCTCGGTTATTACCTTGTATCTAAGTCTCTGTAAACTGCAGATCTTTTGACAGACTTGTATTTCAGCCAATTAGTGCAGCCTCCTGCATACCTCCACAGGAGGGAGCACAATGTTACCTATATGGCACACATAAACTAGCACTAACTAGCTGTGAAAAGCTATTATAATGCTCTTAGATAAGAGGAGGCCTTCAAGGGCTTAGAAATTAACATACAAACCTACCTATGTTTAGCGTTCAACAAAGAATACAGAGGGAACAAAGCAAATCTGATGATACAAGTAAATTGGAAAGCTGTTTAAAATGACATGCCATATCTGAAAGTTTAATTTTAACTAGACTGTCCTTTTATACTGTTCATAGTAATAATAAACTTTCATTGTTTATTTTAGTAGCAGTAATCAGTGCTGTAACACATAGAGCAGTTTATTATTGCTCTTTTATATCCCTTTAAGATACATTGAGATTGTAATATAAAATGTTTAAAGGGACAGTCTAATGTAAAAGTGACATTGTTGCAGGCACATCATTTATTCATGTTTATAATGCTATAAAGTTATTCCAAATGAAAGAAAAACTGCTTTACTGAATTTCTTAATGCAATTATTTCAGTGTAGTGTTTTATTATGATATGCATCAATAAATATAATAGTTTCAAATAAAATACATGAAAAATCAAGTAAAATGATACGTTATTGTGAAATGAACTTCTTGTATTTGACCACTCTCAATGGCACCAATATGCTATTTGTTGTGTTCTAGCTCAAGGTTATATTTTCTTTTTTACTAATTATTATTCATAGTAAAAATACACTATCATGATTTATTTTAGTAGCAATAATACATGATTTAACGCATTAGAGCATTTTATAATTGCTCTTTTATGTCCCTTTGAGACATTGAGATTGTAATATAAAATGTTGAAAGGGACATTGTAATGCAAAAATGACATACCTTTTGTCATTTTTGCACTATTAAGGCTTCAGCTCTATGGCCCTGATGATTGAAAGTGCTGCGAGACGGTGATATAATTAAAAGGGATCCAAATCAATGTTGAGAATGCCGGCAAAATATTCAAAAGTGCTGACATTAGTGTTGCATTGCTGGCGAAATATTCCAAGCAGCATCGGCACCGACACTGGGACATGTAAAATAAAGGATCCCTTTTAAATATATACCCCTAAACCGAAATAACCCACCACCACAAACTAATCCTTCACTACTTATGACTATCAACCAATAGCAAACCGCAATATTCTTCCTAACCTATTAACCCCTAAACCGCCAACAGCCCACTGCAATAAACTTCCTAACCTATTAACCCCTATTACGCCAATAGCCTACCGCAATAAACATCCTAACTGATTAACCCCTATACCGCCTATAGCCTTTTTTGCAGAGGTCATTTTCATGCGGTCAACGCTGCACACTGAAGCTTGAATGCAAGGTTCCTCCTTATATAGGAATGCCCTTGCGTTTCCTATTGGCTGATTTTTTCAATTCTTAGTCCAATCAACCAAAAGAAAAAGCTTTCATTGTATTGGTTGATTGGACTAAGAATTAAAAAATCAGCCAATAGAAATGCAAGGGCACCCCTATATATAAGGAGGAACCTCACATTCAAGCTTCATTGTGTGGCGGTGACCACATAAAGAGGACCTCTGCAAGAAGATAGGAAAAAAAGATGGATTGTATGGTAGATGGAAGAAGACTAAAGATAGAAGACAGAAGATAGAAAAAGAGGACCCCCACCATGAAGATGAAGAGGACCGCCCCCCAGAGGACGAAGAAAGAAGAAATTAAATTGTTTTTTAGAATTGCCCTACTAAATTCCCTTCTAATAGCAATGACCAACCAAATGCCCTTTTTAAGGCAATTTTTTTCTAGGATAGTTATTTTTTACATACAAAGAGAGAAGTGATCTACCATGAATGAACAACAGCTCATCAGCTAGTTCTATGGTGATTTACCCCCCAGGAGCAGCCTCTTTTAGACCAGTGTGCTTTTCACAGAGGAAAACTTTCCCAAAGTATATCAGTCTGATCCTGCCGAAACGATGAAGGCCGAAACAATCGTCTGGGCCTGGGTTGCTGTGTTCCTTGTTCAGAGAGAAATTCTCTGTGATAAGCATTACTGGGCTAAAAGAAGCTGCACCCAGGTGTTAAATCATCATAGAACAGGCTAACAATAGTATTGAGCCAGTTGTTCATTCCTGTGAGTGTGCTTCTCTCTGTGTGTATTTAGTCTCCCTATGGGAAAAAGGGGAATCCAGACGTGGACTCCTTGCTCAGTGTGTTTAGAGGAATATGGCTACACCTCACTGACGAGGCCCAATGAAGGCCAAAACGATTGTCTGGGGTTGCTGTGTTCCTTCTTCAGAGAGGAATTGCCTGGTATTTTGGAGCTGGACTGACCGTAATAGGGGGGATCCGACCGATATACTACAGGAAAGTTCTTTTCTGTGATAAGCATTACTGGGCTAAGCTGCATCCAGGTGGTAGATCGCCATAGAACAGGCTAAAAATAGTATTGAGCCAGTTGTTCGTTCCTGTGTGTGTGCTTCTCTCTGTGTATAGTTGTGTTTTTTTTTGTTTTTTTTAGATTAGGCTTTTTTTGGGGTGGTGGGGGGGTTACTTTTATTGTAGAATGGGTTGTAGTTTTTAAGTGAAAAAAGCTATGTCACTTTATGGCAATGCCCTACAAAAAGCCCTTCAAATGGTTATTGTTATAGTAACTTTTAGTGTTAGTTCAGCATTTATTTTTTTATTTTGGGGTATTTTCTTTTTTTTTTTAATGGGCCTTAGTTTTAGTAGAGGCATAAATGTGAGGGTTTTTTTGGCAGTGTTTTTGTTTTCTGTAATGTTAGGTTATGTTATTTTTTTGTAATTTAAGGGGTGTTAGCTTAGAGGTGGAGAGTGTTAGGTAGTTAAGTAGTGTAGGGGTAGTTTGCATTGGCGGATTAGGGGTTAAAGAGTTAGGGAGCTTACTACGTTAGGGGCTTGTGGCGGAAATTTCTCCTCTTTAATTTGTTCCAAGTGATCCATTTTACCTGCTGGAATGTATTCAATTTTTTTTTTTACAAGTATTTCCTTTACCCTTATATTGTTATTTGAAATAGTTAATTTAGCCTGTGGTATCTGCACCTATTCTGAAAGTTTCTGTGCTTAGGTCCAAGATATAGATAAGTTATGTAAACATAACCAGCAGAAGAAATTACACCCCCTGTGGGGTAAAGAAGAGATAAGGGGTTAATAGTGTAGGTTGCATTGTGGGTGAGGGCACATAAGGGGTTAATAGTTTAGTTTTACATTTATATCCAATGTTTAAGTGATACGCATTGTCATGTATAATGCATATTATTTTTTTATTTTATTTTTTTGTTTTCAAAAAGCTTTATTATATCAAATGAAAACATACACTGTACAGATACAGGGTGTTCTTGAACTGTTACATTGAATAGAATAGGAGAACGTTTTGTCAAGGATCGAGTATTAGTGAGTAGGGTTAAAAGATAAAGATCTACAAAGAAGTTTTATGTTCATTTCCGTAATGTTCATAGAGGAAGCAGAAGAGCTCATCTGTTTATATATAATATCCAATGTCTTAGCTGATTGTTGATCATTAAGCTCTGTCTCCCAGCTTGTTTTGTGAGATAGGGGGTGAGCTGCGCGATGTGAGAGTAATAGTTTATATGATATTGAGAAGATGCCCGTGTTTGGAAATGGTAAATAACAAATGACTCAAATGGGGTCAAAGGTCGAGTTAAGTTGATTTTATCTACATGTGTCGAGAGATAGTACAGAAGTTGATGGTGTATTAGCCAATTGTTAAGGGAGGGACCCATAATCTCGAGTAACTCCTCTTTGGATTTAAGTTTTCCATTTTGTAAGATTAAATAATGGGGTATCATTTGTGGAAGTGAGTGTTAATCATAAGTGTGGAATATGAAATGAAAGGGGGTTGTGGGATTGTCCATCATGGGTGTTAATGGGGAAAGGGGTGTGGAGATCATTTTGTGCCCTCTCAAAAAAATTTCCCAGATTTTAAATGTTTCTTTAACCAATAGAGGGAGTTTTGGGGAGCTCTGGTCTTTGTTAGATTTAAGCCAACATTGAAATCCAAGTTGGTTACTCTGAGAGAGCTCATGTTCTAAAACTACCCATTCCTTGTGGCTGGCGTTCCTGCACCAATCCACAATTCTATTCATGAGAGTCGCATAATGATACCATAGTAATTTGGTGTCATGGACTCTCACTATTGGTGCCTATCTCTTTAAGGCTCCCTCATAAATTCCCATGACACTCTATGCTCTTGGCCAATTAATGAAGTCTTAGTGTAGCAAACAGTTCATGGAACAATGACATCTACCTAACTTCCTTCTGGCTTACTGTTAACTCAGTTACTTACAAGCTCTTATTAGCCTTTCCGGCTCCTTACCACTTTCAACAGACGACGACAAAGCTGTGTTTTGCTAATACACCAGCTGGGGCACGTAAAAGCCTATATAGCTCATATCCCTGTCTAAATCTCCTCATATAAGGATAAATCTTCAGCAGCACTCCTCTGAGCTCCAAACTGTTCATCAAGACATTACCATGTGTGAATTCTACTTACAGTGAGCATTGCCGTTTTTCACTTCAGTCAAACTTAAACCAGACGAAAACGCTGCATCTCTAACACAGCTCAGCCTGTCAGTAAATCCGCTGTACGGATTGGAGGAGCCTCCGCTCACACAGACCAGCCAGCAATTCTGGAAAGCGGATTGGAGGAGCCACATAAACAGGTTAGCCCTACAGCTAATACTGTTCTCGGATTGGTGCTTCTTCACACAACTCTTTCTTGTAACTGCACTGCAGCACACACTGAACAATTTAGCTCAGAATAGACGCTGTTCTCTCGGCTAACAACCGGATAGTGTATTGTAATATTTCAGTCAGTATATAACCTGAGCTGGTGCTATTATACAACTGTTTATGAGAAAAGATAGATCCTACCAATCTCATACATATAATACAAAGACTGGTTTACAATAATTACTGCAATAGTCATTACTCTTTTCTGGGCATCCTGATTCCACTCTCCTATAACCACATAAACAGGATATCAACTCATATTGTTCTCTTGACTTAGACCAAATGTCTAAAAAGGGTTCTTGGATGTCTTCAACAAGAAAGAAGCCGAGACTCGGCCCCCACATCGTATCTACGATTGCCAGATTGACCTCTTACCTGGTGCTACAATTCCATATGGGCATATTTACCCTCTCTCTCAGCCAGAACTAGACCACCTCAAATCTTATCTTGATGATAACCTGAAAAAGGGATTCATCAGGCCCTCAACCTCTCCAGCAGGAGCTGGCATTTTTTTGGTCAGGGATAAGGACAACACATTACGACCAATAATAGACTACCGACAACTTAACAATAGAACTCTGAAGAATAGGTACCCTTTGCCTCTGATCCCAGAGATGGTTGAACGCCTTAGAGAAGCTAAGATTTTCACGAAGCTTGATTTGAGAGGGGCCTACAATTTGGTCAGAATACGGGAGGGTGATGAGTGGCTCACCACATTCAGAACTTGTTACAGCTTGTTTGAGTACCTTGTGATGCCTTTTGGGCTTTGTAATGCCCCTGCCACGCTCCAGCACTTCATTAATGACATCTTTAGAGATTTGCTGGACGTGTGCATGGTCGTGTACCTGGATGACAATTTGGAGGATCATGTCAAGCATGTCACTTGGGTCTTAGACCGCCTAAGAACACATCAACTTTTTGCTAAGCCTGAGAAGTGTCTATTCCATGTCACTGAACTCTTTTTTCCTGGGTTACCAAATTACCCCTTCAGGTCTCAAGATGGAACAGAATAAAGTGGACATTATAAAAGAATGGCCCACTCCTACCTGCAAAAAGAAGGCCCAACGCTTCTTAGGCTTTGCCAATTTTTATCGAAAATTCATCAAAGGATTTTCGACAATCGTTAAACCCCTCAGCACTCTCACTGGATCACATGTTTCGTTCAACTGGAGTATAAAGGCTCAGGAAGCTTTTGACCTTCTGAAAACATCCTTCACTTCGGCTCCAATTCTTCATTTCCCTAACCCACAGCTACAATATATACTAGAAGTAGATGCCTCCAATTATGCTATAGGAGCTATACTCTCACAACGCAAATCACCCACAGAACCTATTCATCCGGTAGCTTTCTTTTCAAAATTAATGTCACCTCCTGAGAGGAATTACTCCATCAGAGAAAAAGAACTTCTGGTAATAAGGAAATCACTGGAGCATTGGCGTCATCTCCTGGAGGGCACCACCATTCCAATCCTTATTTATACGGATCACCGTAACATAGAATACTTACAATCCAGCAAGACACCCTCTGCTCGTCAACTCCGTTGGAGTCTTTACTTCACCAGATTCAACTTTCACATCACATACCGGCCTGGCTCTAAGAACGGTAAAGCCGATCCACTGTCAAGAAGTCATCTTCCACCTACTACTGATACATCTCCACAGACAATACTACCACCTCACTCCTCCATCGGTATAACCCAAGATCTACGTAGGTCCATCCGAGAGGAACAACTGAAGGATAGTAGCATGATAAAAAATGCTTTACTGAAGAGGTCAGATGGTTTGTACTGTTACAAGGATAAAATATACATACCTCCTACTCTTAGGATATCTCTGCTTTCCAGTCATCATGATACTCCATTAGCTGGACACCCAGGGATACATAGAACACAGGATCTCTTGCAAAAGAAATTACTGGTGGCCCAACATGACTTTCTCCATAAAAGAGTATGTGAAGTCTTGCCATATCTGTACCACACTCAAACCTGAAAAGGCTCGCCCTTTCGGCTTACTCACTCCACTTCAAATTCCTGACCGCCCTTGGCATACCATTGGGATGGATTTTATTGTTGATCTACCCCCATCATCTAACTACACCACCATACTTGTGGTCGTGGACCTTTTCACTAAGATGGGGCATTTCATCCCATATAAAAAACTTCCTACTTCATCCGAGACCGCTCGCCTATTCATCAATGAGATTATCAGGTTACATGGTCTGCCTACCATTATCATCACCGACCATGATACACAATTCACATCAAGGTTTTGGAGACAATTGTGTACACTACTCAAGATAGACCACCGTTATAGCACATCTTTCCATCCTCAGACAAATGGACAAACAGAGCGGGTAAACCAATGGTTAGAGCAATATATCTGTTGCTATTGTTCTTTCCATCAGGATAAATGGTCAGACCATCTAGCTATGGCAGAGTTTGCCTTCAATAACGCAACTAATGCTTCTACTAAATGTTCACCTTTCTCTTGCAAGGTGTATCAAGTCAAGTGTTTATGAGAAAAGACAGATCCTACCAATCTCATACATATAATACAATAGACTGGTTTACAATCATTACTGCAATAGTCATTACTCTTTTCTGGGCACAGGGAGACAAAAAAAGAGGTGTGTTTACCAGTAGAATGAACCAAAATAGTGGAAAAAACCACACCAGGGTACTCACATTTATTCAGAGCACTCATACAGTGCTATCAGGCACAAACTGGGCATTCACAGCAGCCCAGCTTGCTGCAATCCTATATGGCACCAGGAACAATCCAAGCGGATTCTTGGGAAGCTGCAGGGAAGGTAGATCCACAAAAGCAACACCAAACACTGGATATGAGGTCCCAGAAGTAAGCACAGGGACTGGGCAAAGGTTTAACAGCAAAAAAGGCTCAGTCCCAATTGAGATAGAACAAAGGTGGTGTGTTGAAACTCAGTGGCAGTTCCAGAGATAAAGTATAAAAGATTTATTAAAACATTCTTAAAAACAAGAACCAGCAGGTTGGGCAAATGCTTGTCCTCCTTGTATCAATGCAACGCGTTTCTCAGCACAAACGCTGTTTCATCAGGCATATGTTACACACTGAAAGATAACACTCCTATATACACCACCTAAAACAATTAAGGAAATTGCAAATGACAAACACCTGGACAGAAACTTCCCAAGAGATGCTGTCCTACAGTGTTTAACCCTTCATCTATAGTGTGTGCTTCACAAATGATAGTATTTTACCAAATATAAAAATATATTATACAATAAAAAATGTATAAATAAAGATTTATGAGACAAAATGAAATATAACAAATAAATAACAGTATTCATTGTGATGTCAACCATATAAAGTGCTTCAATAAAAGTGTAATTTTTAAAGGATGTGAACGATACAAGTGTAAAGATAATAAGTATATATGATAACTCACAGTATAGATGAATATGTAAAAGATAGATGCTTCCTTCGTATACATCCCAGCGAAACCGGAAGTTAGACGATTATACAATGCTCCAATCCGATGTCTAGAAAGACGGAGCGAGCAACTAATCAAATGAGCAAAATTGGCTCTAGGTGTAACAGACAGGAAACAGTGCTCCAATTAGAAATCTTAGAAACCGGAACAAGCGACCAAATGAGTGATACTCGCTCTATAGATAATGATATGATCGGAATTAGGTGACAAAAACGTCAGACTAACAATTATAAAACCAGGGGTATGTGGGGCCATAAATGGTCTGCAATGAACATATTCTATAAGTATATGTGACAAGTGTAGCGTGAAATCAAAATTTCGTATGAATGTGCATAAAGATGATGGCGGAAGTGGCGTAATGAAAAACCCACCAATCATCCTCTAAGAAAATCGGGAATGGTGGCCAATAAAGAAAACGGGCTATAGAAAAAAAATAATAAATAATAATAGCCAATAAGAAAACGGCTATATATATAATATATATGCCGCAGCTGAAATTAGTATATGTAGTGATACAATAGTGATAATAGGTGTACAATGATGATAATAATATAGGGAACATCTAAAAGATATTTGAGGATTGTTCATAGATAATATGTGCATAATATAAAGAACCAAGTGATGAATTGAAGGGGAAAAAAATAAATTAATAATAATGACTATAATCATAATGACAAATAATAAATGCAATCTCAATTAAAATATAATATATATATATATATATATATATATATATATATATATAATATATAATATATATAAAATATATATATATATATATATAATCGCCATAGAACAAGCCACTGAGCTGTTGTTCGTTCCTGGTAGAGCGCTTCTCTCTTTGTATGCAAATTATTATGACCCTGGGGAAGTCTCCCTATGGGTGATGGGGGAAACCAGACATGGACTCCTTGCCCAGTGTGCTTAGAGGAATGTGGCTCCACCTCACTGACGAGGCCCATAGGAGGCCGAAACGATCGTCTGGGGTTGTCATGTTCCTTATTCAGAGGAGAATTGCCTGGTATTTCGGGGCTGGACTGACCTTACTTGGCAGGATCAGACTGATATACTTCAGGACAGTTTTCTTCTGTGAAAAGCACACTGGTCTAAAAGAGGCTGCTTCCGGGTGGTAAATCGCCATAGAACAAGCCACTGAGCTGTTGTTCGTTCCTGGTAGAGCGCTTCTCTCTTTGTATGCATATATATATATATATATATATATATATATATATATATATATATATATATATGAAAAAAGAGAAAAAATCAAAAGGGGCGCACAGCTGATTACTGTTGGTGTATATGTTTAGGTATTTATCAATATACAGTATTGCTGGTTGTTGTGTCATAAGAATAATGTACACATGTCCATCAAATGAGTTCGTAGACAAAATTATTTCTTATACTTCGACAGTTCTTTGTCTAAGGTAAGTAAGATGTGCTTACCAGAAAGTACCTCAATAATATGAGGTAAGGTGTCAGCTTATTTGAGGTTTAAAGGTGGTTCTTGGACTCTTGTCGAGAGGTAAGATTTTCTTTTAAATGGGAAATCCTGCACTTCCCGTAGTATGCCTTTAATGGAAATCCTGGACTCTCTTGCAAAGATGTTTCAGCTGGGTATCGTTTGTTGAATAGTAATGGAGACTCCTGGACTCTTTTCTTTTCTCTATGGTGGTGAGGATCTTTATCTTGTGTCAGATCATTCCATGGATCATAGAGGAGAAACAAGAGACAGATACATAGCGTAATACAGTTACAATAAAATGGTTTTTATTTTGCAAGATCAGTTATGCTTACATTTGACAACCTCAATCAATTATGAGGTAAGATAAAGGCACGTAAAATATCTTTATTTTTCTTATTCCCTTGTTGTTGATGACCTTGTAATGTGCGTTTCGAAGTGATACAACACTTCTTCGTCAGAGAGTTGAAATGGCCGCCCAGATGTACTCGGCGCTACAATATCACGCACCTCCCTCTGAGCGGGAGATGTAGGTACTGACACGTGAGGCGAGTTAGTCGGCATAACTCTCCCCTCGTTGTTTGGTGAAATTTGTTCAATTTGTACAGATTGACCTTTATTTAAAGTAGCATCAATACAGTTAGTACATAAATTTCTATTGGGCTCCACTTTGGCATTGCAACAAATGACACAGGTATCATCCTCTGAATCAGACATGTTTAACACACTAGCAAATAAACTTGCAACTAGGAAATACAATTCAATTAGAATAATATTAAAACGTACTGTGCCTTTAAGAAGCACAGAAGATCTATGACAGTTGAAAATTAATAAATTGAAACAGTTATAGCCTCAATCCTTGTAAACAACACAACTTTAGCAAAGGTTTAATCCCATTAGCAAAGATAACAAATTCTGAAAGCAGGAAACAAATTACAGAATAAACGTTTTTTATCTCAGTCAAACTATAATTCTCACAGCTCTGCTGAGAGAAATTACCTCCCTCAAAATAAGTTTTGAAGACCCCTGAGCTCTGTAGAGATGAACCGGATCATGCAGGGAATACAATGAGTTGCTGACTGAAATATTTGATGCATAGAAAAAGCGCCAAAAAACGGCCCCTCCCCCTCACACACAGCAGTGAGGGAGAACAGAAACTGTCAGAAAAACAGATTAAGCAACTGCCAAGTGGAAAAATAGTGCCCAAACATTTATTCACTCAGTACCTCAGTAAATGAAAACGATTTTACATTCCAGCAAAAACGTTAAACATAATCTCTAGTTATTAAACAGCTTTATGTATTTCTTACAGTGTAATTCTAGTGAAGTACCATTCCCCAGAATACTGAAGTGTAAAGTATACATACATGACATTATATCGGTATGGCAGGATTTTCTCATCAATTCCATTGTCAGAAAATAAAAACTGCTACATACCTCTATGCAGATTCATCTGCCCGCTGTCCCCTGATCTGAAGTTTACCTCTCCTCAGATGGCCGAGAAACAGCAATATGATCTTAACTACTCCGGCTAAAATCATAACAAAAACTCTGGTAGATTCTTCTTCAAACTCTGCCAGAGAGGTAATAACACACTCCGGTGCTATTTTAAAATAACAAACTTTTGATTGAAGATATAAAACTAAGTATAATCACCATAGTCCTCTCACACATCCTATCTAGTCGTTGGGTGCAAGAGAATGACTGGGAGTGACGTAGAGGGGAGGAGCTATATGCAGCTCTGCTGGGTGAATCCTCTTGCACTTCCTGTTGGGGAGGAGTAATATCCCAGAAGTAATGATGACCCGTGGACTGATCACACTTAACAGAAGAAAGATCCAATAGAAATAGATAATATAACATTTAAAGGGACATGAAACCCAAAATTTTTCTTTCGTGATTTAGAAAGAGCATGTCATTTTAAACAACTTTCTAATTTACTTCTATTATCTCATTTGCTTCATTCTCTTGATATCCCTTGCTGAAAAGCATATCTAGATATGCTCAGTAGCTGCTGATTGGTTGCTACACATAGAGGCCTTGTGTGGTTGGCTCACACATGTGCATTGCTATTTCTTCAACAAAGGATATCTAAAGAATTGAGCAAATTAGATAAAAGAAGTAAATTGGAAAGTTGTTTAAAATTACATGCCCTATCTGAATCATGAAAGTTTAATTTTGACTAGACTGCCCCTTTAAGCCACACAGCTCTTCTAGCTAATACAGCTAAAGACATGGATCTAACATCAATTTTGATAATATCAAAAATGGCATCACAAATAAAAGGATTAGCATGTTGCAGCAAGCGAATAACGCTAGATACGTCAGAATCCAATTCATGTTGCGCTAAATTTTCCAACCAGAAAGTTGATGCAGCCACAACATCAGCCAAAGAAATAGCAGGTCTGAGAAGATGACCTGAATATAAATAGGCCTTCCTTAGATAAGATTCAAGCTTCCTATCTAAACGATCCTTAAAGGAAGTTCTATCTTTCATAGGAATAGTGGTACATTTAGCAAGAGTAGAAATAGCCCCATCAACTTTGGGGATTTTTTCCCAAAACCCTATAGATTTTGCTGGTTAAATATACAATTTTTAAACCTTGAAGAAGGAATAAAAGAAGTACCTGGCTTATTCCATTCCTTAGAAATCATATCAGAAATAGCCTCAGGAATGGGGAAAAAAACCCTGGAGAAACCACAGGAGGTTTAAAAACATCATTTAAACGTTTATTAGACTGAACGTCAATAGGACTGGTTAGCTCAATATCCAAAGTAATTAACACTTCTTTTAATAAAGAACGCATATACTCTATTTTAAATAAATAAGTAGATTTGTCAGTGTCAATGTCTGAGGAAGGATCTTCTGAATCAGATAGATCCTTATCAGAAGAGGATAAATTATTATGTTGTTGGTCATTTGAAATTTCATCAGCTAAATGAGAAGTTTTAAAAGACCTTTTACGTTTATTAGAAGGTGGAAATGCAGACAAAGCCTTCATAATAGAATCAGAAACAAATTCTTTAACATTTATAGGTATATCATGCACATTAGAAGTTGAAGGAACTGCAACTGGCAATGTACTATTACTGATGGAAACACTATCTGCATGTAAAAGTTTATCATGACAACTATTACAAATGACATTCGGTGGAATAATTTCTACAATTTTACAAACAAATGCACTTAGCTTTGGTAGAACCGATGTCAGGCAGCAATGTTCCAGCAGAAACTTCTGAGGCAGGATCAGATTGGGACATCTTGCACAATGTAAGAGAAAAAACAACATATAAAGCAAAATGATCTATTTCCTTATATGACAGTTTCAGGAATGGGAAAAAATGCAATAGCATAGGCTTCTGATAGCAAAAAGCAAGAGGCAAACATACAAGGGGTATTGAAATAATGAAAAAGTTTGGCTCCAAGTATGACGCACAACGTAATGTAAACTCTTTTTTGGTGCCAAAAATAACCAGAAATGACACACTTGCGTCACTAATGACGCCGCCATGTGAAAGGTCTCGGCGTCACGTATGATGCAAGAAATGACGAAGTTGCGCCATATACGTATTTTTTCGCGGCAAAAATTTCTTGCGCCAAAAATGACACAATAAAGTTTAGCATTTGACGCACCCGCGGGCCTAATACCCGCAATTGCAAGAAGTAGTCAATTGAAAAAAGACTAAACCCCAGGTAAGAAAAAAATTTCTTAAAATGTTTACATTCCCCAAATATGAAACTGACAGTCTGCAGAAGGAAATACATAAACCTGACTCATGGCAAATATAAGTACAATACATATATTTAGAACTTTATATAAATGCATAAAGTGCCAAACCATAGCTGAGAGTGTCTTAAGTAATGAAAATATACTTACCAAAAGACACCCATCCACATATAGCAGATAGCCAAACCAGTACTAAAACAGTTATTAGTAGAGGTAATGGTAAATTGAGAGTATATCGTCGATCTGAAAAGGGAGGTAGGAGATGAATCTCTACGACTGATAACAGAGAACCTATGAAATAGACCCCGGTTACGGAAATCATCGTATTGAAATAAGTGATATTGCCTTCACGTCCCTCTGACATTCGCTGTACTCTGAGAGGAATCGGGCTTCAACAATGCTGGGAAGCGCATATCAACGTAGAAATCTTAGCACAAACTTACTTCACCACCTCCATAGGAGGCAAAGTTTGTAAAACTGAATTGTGGTTGTGGTGAGGGGTGTATTTATAGGCATTTTGAGGTTTGGGAAACTTTGCCCCTCCTGGTAGGATTGTATATCCCATATGTCACTAGCTCATGGACTTTTGCCAATTACATGAAATAAATAAATATATATATATATATATATATATATATATATATAGTTTTGTTAGGTAAATGAAAAAAAACAAGGCTCTGTTTCTGATTAAATGGAGTGATTGCAAAAATGCTAAAAATACTCTGGTCTTTTGGAGTTTTAGTCTGAAATGCTTGGTCCTTAAGTGGTTAAATATAAAGCAGTGGGAGCTGCCGTATTATAAATTAGATTACCTTTTCTGCTGAGACCAATTAGGAATGATTATAAATTGCTTACTAGAGTTTGCAATTAATGACTGTGTATAGTAGTGTCTGCACATACATGTTTAACGTGAATTGTAAATTCCACTATATTCAGAATTAAACTATAGGAAAGGAGGGCAAAATAAATAATGGAAGTATATTTCAAAGTTGTTTAATGTCCCTTAAAGTGTTTCATGTGTCAGCTTATGCCAGTATGTGGTCTCTCAAATTCATCTGACAGTTTACTTTAAAATACAACTTTCTCCAACATTGGTGTGTCCGGTCCATGGCGTCATCCATTACTTGTGGGAAATGTTCTCCCCCACAGGGAAAGGCAAGGAGAGCACACATCAAGAGCTGTCCATATAGCTCCCCCTCTGGCTCCGCCCCCCAGTCATTCACCTTGCCGCTCTGAACAAGTAGCATCTACCACGGGGATGGCGAGGAGTTTGTGGTGTTAGTTGTAGTTTTTTATTCTTCTATCAAGAGTTTGTTATTTTAAAATAGTGCTGGCTTGTACTATTTACTCTATAACAGAAAAGTGATGATCCCTTCTAGCGGTCCTAAGACCGAGGAGCATCACTGTAGCACCTTATCTAGACGACATCCTAATCCAAGCGTCGTCTCTTTCCAAAGCGAGGGCTCATACAGACATTGTGTTGGCTTTTCTCAGATCTCACGGGTGGAAAGTGAACATAGAAAAAAGTTCACTGTCACCGTCCACAAGGGTTCCTTTTCTGGGAACAATAATAGATTCTGTGGAAATGAAGATCTTTCTCACAGACGTCAGAAAGACAAAGCTTCTAAAAGCTTGTCGAGTTCTTCACTCTATTCCTCAACCCTCCATAGCTCAATGCATGGAAGTAATAGGACTAATGTTCGCAGCAATGGATGTGTTTCCTTTTGCTCGAATTGATCTAAGACCATTACAGCTGTGCATGCTCAATCAGTGGAATGGGGACTATACAGACTTGTCTCCCCAAATTCAAGTAGACCAGGTAACCAGGGACTCGCTTCTCTGGTGGTTGACCCAGGATCACCTGTCTCAGGGAATGAGTTCCCGCAGCCCGGAGTGGGTCATCGTGATGACCGACGCCAGCCTCTTGGGGTGGGGCGTGGTCTGGGACTCTCTGAAAGCTCAGGGCCTATGGTCGCGGGAAGAGTCGCTTCTCCCGATAAACATTTTGGAACTAAGAGCTATATTCAATGCGCTCCTGGCTTGGCCTCAGCTAGCGGAAGCCAGGTTCATAAGATTTCAGTCGGACAACATAACGACTGTTGCGTACATCAATCATCAGGGGGGAACAAAGAGTTCCCTAGCGATGAAGGAAGTAACCAAGATAATCCAATGGGCAGAGAATCACTCCTGCCATCTATCTGCTATTCACATCCCAGGAGTAGACAACTGGGAGGCGGACTATTTGAGTCGTCAGACTTTCCATCCGGGTGAGTGGGAACTCCATCCGGAGGTCTTTGCTCAGTTAACCCAATTATGGGGCATTCCAGACATGGATCTAATGGCGTCCCGTCAGAACTTCAAGATTCCTTGCTACGGGTCCAGATCCAGGGATCCCAATGCGACTCTAGTGGATGCATTAGTGGCGCCTTGGTCGTTCAACCTAGCATATGTGTTTCCTCCCCAGGCTCATAGCCAGGATAAAACAGGAGAAGGCCTCGGTGATTCTGATAGCTCCTGCGTGGCCATGCAGGACTTGGTATGCAGACCTGGTGAATATGTCATCGGCTCCACATGGAAGCTACCTTTGAGACAGGACCTTCTAGTACAAGGTCCATTCGAACATCCCAATCTAGTTTCTCTGCAGCTGACTGCTTGGAAATTGAACGCTTGATTTCTCCAACATAGGTGTGTCCGGTCCACGGCGTCATCCTTACTTGTGGGATATTCTCTTCCCCAACAGGAAATGGCAAAGAGCCCAGCAAAGCTGGTCATATGATCCCTCCTAGGCTCCGCCTACCACAGTCATTCTCTTTGCCGTTGCACAGGCAACATCTCCACGGAGATGGCTAAGAGTTTTTTGGTGTTTAAATGTAGTTTTTATTCTTCAATCAAGTGTTTGTTATTTTAAAATAGTGCTGGTATGTACTATTTACTCTGAAACAGAAAAGAGAAGAAGATTTCTTCTGTTAAGTGTGATCAGTCCACGGGTCATCATTACTTCTGGGATATTACTCCTCCCCAACAGGAAGTGCAAGAGGATTCACCCAGCAGAGCTGCATATAGCTCCTCCCCTCTACGTCACTCCCAGTCATTCTCTTGCACCCAACGACTAGATAGGATGTGTGAGAGGACTATGGTGATTATACTTAGTTTTATATCTTCAATCAAGAGTTTGTTATTTTAAAATAGCACCGGAGTGTGTTATTATCTCTCTGGCAGAGTTTGAAGAAGAATCTACCAGAGTTTTTGTTATGATTTTAGCCGGAGTAGTTAAGATCATATTGCTGTTTCTCGGCCATCTGAGGAGAGGTAAACTTCAGATCAGGGGACAGCGGGCAGATGAATCTGCATAGAGGTATGTAGCAGTTTTTATTTTCTGACAATGGAATTGATGAGAAAATCCTGCCATACCGATATAATGTCATGTATGTATACTTTACACTTCAGTATTCTGGGGAATGGTACTTCACTAGAATTACACTGTAAGAAATACATAAAGCTGTTTAATAACTAAAGATTATGTTTAACGTTTTTGCTGGAATGTAAAATCGTTTTCATTTACTGAGGTACTGAGTAAATAAATGTTTGGGCACTATTTTTCCACTTGGCAGTTGCTTAATCTGTTTTCTGACAGTTTCTGTTCTCCCTCACTGCTGTGTGTGAGGGGGAGGGGCCGTTTTTTGGCGCTTTTACTACGCATCAAATATTTCAGTCAGAAACTCATTGTATTCCCTGCATGATCCGGTTCATCTCTACAGAGCTCAGGGGTCTTCAAAACTTATTTTGAGGGAGGTAATTTCTCTCAGCAGAGCTGTGAGAATTATAGTTTGACTGAGATAAAAAACGTTTATTCTGTAATTTGTTTCCTGCTTTCAGAATTTGTTATCTTTGCTAATGGGATTAAACCTTTGCTAAAGTTGTGTTGTTTACAAGGATTGAGGCTATAACTGTTTCAATTTATTAATTTTCAACTGTCATAGATCTTCTGTGCTTCTTAAAGGCACAGTACGTTTTAATATTATTCTAATTGAATTGTATTTCCAAGTTGCAAGTTTATTTGCTAGTGTGTTAAACATGTCTGATTCAGAGGATGATACCTGTGTCATTTGTTGCAATGCCAAAGTGGAGCCCAATAGAAATTTATGTACTAACTGTATTGATGCTACTTTAAATAAAAGTCAATCTGTACAAATTGAACAAATTTCACCAAACAACGAGGGGAGAGTTATGCCGACTAACTCGCCTCACGTGTCAGTACCTGCATCTCCCGCTCAGAGGGAGGTGCGTGATATTGTAGCGCCGAGTACATCTGGACGGCCATTACAAATCACATTACAGGATATGGCTACTGTTATGACTGAGGTTTTGGCTAAATTACCAGAACTAAGAGGTAAGCGTGATCACTCTGGGGTGAGAACAGAGTGCGCTGATAATATTAGGGCCATGTCAGACACTGCGTCACAGGTGGCAGAACATGAGGACGGAGAACTTCATTCTGTGGGTGACGGTTCTGATCCAAACAGACTGGATTCAGATATCTCAAATTTTAAATTTAAACTGGAAAACCTCCGTGTATTACTAGGGGAGGTGTTAGCGGCTCTGAATGATTGTAACACAGTTGCAATACCAGAGAAAATGTGTAGGTTGGATAAATATTTTGCGGTACCGGCGAGTACTGAGGTTTTTCCTATACCTAAGAGACTTACTGAAATTGTTACTAAGGAGTGGGATAGACCCGGTGTGCCGTTCTCACCCCCTCCGATATTTAGAAAAATGTTTCCAATAGACGCCACCACACGGGACTTATGGCAAACGGTCCCTAAGGTGGAGGGAGCAGTTTCTACTTTAGGTAAGCGTACCACTATCCCGGTGGAGGATAGCTGTGCTTTTTCAGATCCAATGGATAAAAAATTAGAGGGTTACCTTAAGAAAATGTTTGTTCAACAAGGTTTTATATTGCAACCCCTTGCATGCATTGCGCCGATCACGGCTGCAGCGGCATTCTGGATTGAGTCTCTGGAAGAGAACATTAGTTCAGCTACTCTGGACGACATTACGGACAGGCTTAGAGTCCTTAAACTAGCTAATTCATTCATTTCGGAGGCCGTAGTACATCTTACTAAACTTACGGCGAAGAATTCAGGATTCGCCATTCAGGCACGCAGAGCGCTGTGGCTAAAATCCTGGTCAGCTGATGTTACTTCTAAGTCTAAATTGCTTAATATACCTTTCAAAGGGCAGACCTTATTCGGGCCCGGGTTGAAAGAGATTATCGCTGACATTACAGGAGGTAAAGGCCATGCCCTGCCTCAGGACAAAGCCAAAGCTAAGGCTAGACAGTCTAATTTTCGTTCCTTTCGTAATTTCAAAGCAGGAGCAGCATCAACTTCCTCTGCACCAAAACAGGAAGGAGCTGTTGCTCGCTACAGACAAGGCTGGAAACCTAACCAGTCCTGGAACAAGGGCAAGCAGACCAGGAAACCTTCTGCTGCCCCTAAAACAGCATGAATTGAGGGCCCCCGATCCGGGATCGGATCTAGTGGGGGACAGACTTTCTCTCTTCGCCCAGGCTTGGGCAAGAGATGTCCAGGATCCCTGGGCGCTAGAGATAATATCTCAGGGATACCTTCTGGACTTCAAATACTCTCCTCCAAGAGAGAGATTTCATCTGTCAAGGTTGTCAACAATCCAGACAAAGAAAGAGGCGTTTCTACGCTGCGTACAAGAGCTCTTGTTAATGGGAGTAATCCATCCAGTTCCACGATCGGAACAGGGACAGGGGTTTTACTCAAATCTGTTTGTGGTTCCCAAAAAAGAGGGAACTTTCAGACCAATCCTGGACTTAAAGATCCTAAACAAATTCCTAAGAGTTCCATCGTTCAAGATGGAGACTATTCGGACAATTTTACCTATGATCCAAGAGGGTCAGTACATGACCACTGTAGATTTAAAAGATGCTTACCTTCACATACCGATTCACAAAGATCATTACCGGTACCTAAGGTTTGCCTTCCTAGACAGGCATTACCAGTTTGTGGCTCTTCCATTCGGATTGGCTACAGCTCCAAGAATCTTCACAAAGGTTCTCTGTGCTCTTCTGGCGGTACTAAGACCGCGGGGAATCTCGGTAGCTCCATACCTAGACGACATTCTGATACAAGCTTCAAGCTTTCAAACTGCCAAGTCTCATACAGAGTTAGTACTGGCATTTCTAAGGTCACATGGATGGAAGGTGAACGAAAAGAAAAGTTCACTCGTTCCACTCACAAGAGTTCCCTTCCTGGGGACTCTTATAGATTCTGTAGAAATGAAGATTTACCTGACAGAGGACAGGCTAACAAGACTTCAAAGTGCTTGCCTCACCCTTCATTCCATTCAACACCCGTCAGTGGCTCAATGCATGGAGGTAATCGGCTTAATGGTAGCGGCAATGGACATAGTACCCTTTGCACGCTTACACCTCAGACCACTGCAACTGTGCATGCTAAGTCAGTGGAATGGGGATTACTCAGACTTATCCCCTTCTCTGAATCTGGATCAAGAGACCAGAAATTCTCTTCTATGGTGGCTTTCTCGGCCACATCTGTCCAGGGGGATGCCATTCAGCAGACCAGACTGGACAATTGTAACAACAGACGCCAGCCTTCTAGGTTGGGGTGCCGTCTGGAATTCTCTGAAGGCTCAGGGACAATGGAGTCAGGAGGAGAGTCTCCTGCCAATA
Organism: Bombina bombina; assembly: GCF_027579735.1. NCBI lineage: Eukaryota > Metazoa > Chordata > Amphibia > Anura > Bombinatoridae > Bombina > Bombina bombina. The sequence goes on along the minus strand of NC_069510.1, from coordinate 76,283,153 downwards.
AACATTCTGGAATTGAGAGCAGTTCTCAATGCCCTCCTGGCTTGGCCCCAGTAGACAACTCGGGGGTTCATCAGGTTTCAGTCGGACAACATCACGACTGTAGCTTACATCAACCATCAGGGAGGGACAAGAAGCTCCCTAGCTATGATGGAAGTATCAAAGATAATTCGCTGGGCAGAGTCTCACTCTTGCCACCTGTCAGCAATCCACATCCCGGGAGTGGAGAACTGGGAGGCGGATTTCTTAAGTCGTCAGACTTTTCATCCGGGGGAGTGGGAACTCCATCCGGAGGTCTTTGCCCAAATACTTTGACGTTGGGGCAAACCAGAGATAGATCTCATGGCGTCTCGACAGAACGCCAAGCTTCCTCGTTACGGGTCCAGATCCAGGGATCCAGGAGCAGTCCTGATAGATGCCCTGACAGCACCTTGGGACTTCAGGATGGCTTACGTGTTTCCACCCTTCCCGATGCTTCCTCGATTGATTGCCAGAATCAAACAAGAGAGAGCATAAGTGATTCTAATAGCACCTGCGTGGCCACGCAGGACTTGGTATGCAGACCTGGTGGACATGTCATCCTGTCCACCTTGGTCTCTACCTCTGAAACAGGACCTTCTGATACAGGGTCCCTTCAAACATCAAAATCTAACTTCTCTGAAGCTGACTGCTTGGAAATTGAACGCTTGATTTTATCAAGACGTGTCAGTTATTGATACCTTAATACAGGCTAGGAAACCTGTTACCAGAAAGATTTACCATAAGATATGGCGTAAATACCTATATTGGTGTGAATCCAAAGGTTACTCTTGGAGTAAGGTTAGGATTCCTAGGATATTGTCTTTTCTACAAGAAGGTTTAGAAAAGGGTTTATCTGCTAGTTCATTAAAGGGACAGATCTCAGCTCTGTCCATTCTGTTACACAAACGTCTGTCAGAAGTTCCTGACGTCCAGGCTTTTTGTCAGGCTTTGGCCAGGATTAAGCCTGTGTTTAAAACTGTTGCTCCACCATGGAGTTTAAACCTGGTTCTTAATGTTTTACAGGGCGTTCCGTTTGAACCCCTTCATTCCATTGATATAAAGTTGTTATCTTGGAAAGTTCTATTTTTAATGGCTATTTCCTCGGCTCGAAGAGTCTCTGAATTATCAGCCTTACATTGTGATTCTCCTTATTTGATTTTTCATTCGGATAAGGTAGTTCTGCGTACTAAACCTGGGTTCTTACCTAAAGTAGTTACTAACAGGAATATCAATCAAGAGATTGTTGTTCCTTCTTTGTGCCCAAATCCTTCTTCGAAGAAGGAACGTCTACTGCACAACCTGGATGTAGTCCGTGCTCTAAAATTTTACTTACAGGCAACTAAGGAATTTCGACAAACGTCTTCTCTGTTTGTCGTTTACTCTGGGCAGAGGAGAGGTCAAAAAGCTTCTGCTACCTCTCTTTCTTTTTGGCTTCGTAGCATAATTCGTTTAGCTTATGAGTCTGCTGGACAGCAGCCTCCTGAAAGAATTACAGCTCATTCTACTAGAGCTGTGGCTTCCACTTGGGCCTTCAAGAATGAGGCCTCTGTTGAGCAGATTTGCAAGGCTGCAACTTGGTCTTCGCTTCATACTTTTTCCAAATTTTCCAAATTTGACACTTTTGCTTCATCGGAGGCTATTTTTGGGAGAAAGGTTCTTCAGGCAGTGGTTCCTTCTGTATAAAGAGCCTGCCTATCCCTCCCGTCATCCGTGTACTTTTGCTTTGGTATTGGTATCCCAGAAGTAATGATGACCCGTGGACTGATCACACTTAACAGAAGAAAACATAATTTATGCTTACCTGATAAATTCCTTTCTTCTGTAGTGTGATCAGTCCACGGCCCGCCCTGTTTTTTAAGGCAGGTAAATATTTTTTAATTTATACTCCAGTCACCACTTCACCCTTGACTTTTCCTTTCTCGTTGGTCCTTGGTCGAATGACTGGGAGTGACGTAGAGGGGAGGAGCTATATGCAGCTCTGCTGGGTGAATCCTCTTGCACTTCCTGTTGGGGAGGAGTAATATCCCAGAAGTAATGATGACCCGTGGACTGATCACACTACAGAAGAAAGGAATTTATCAGGTAAGCATAAATTATGTTTTCTGTTTGTGAGAGGAAGATGATTTTAGCAAACGTTACTAAAATCGATTGCTGTTTCCACACAGGACTGTTGAGATGAAGTAACTTCAGTTGGGGGAAGCAGTTGGCAGACTTTTCTGCCTGAGGTATGATGGCCACATTTCTAACACGACTTGGTAATGCTGGAAGGCTGTCATTTTCCCTATGGGGACCGGTAAGCCATTTTCTTAGATTAAGTATGAGAATAAAGGCTTTATAAGGGCTTAAAAAACTGGTAGACATTTTTCTGGGCTAAAACGATTACTTGCTAAGCATATTTGACAGATTATAGCGCTTTATAATTATTATAATCTTGGGGATTGTTGTTAAAAAACGGCAGGCACTGTATGAACACCTTTTTCAGATGGGGGCCTTTCTCTAGTCATAGGCAGAGCCTCATTTTCGCGCCACTAATGCGCAGTTGTTTTTGGAAGGCAAGGCATGCAGATGCATGTGTGAGGAGCTAAGATACACTGAAAAAGCTTACAGAAGGCGTCATTTGGTATCGTATTCCCCTCTGGGCTTGGTTGGGTCTCAGCAAAGCAGATTCCTGGGACTGTATAGGGGTTAAATGTAAAAACGGCTCCGGTTCCGTTATTTTAAGGGTTAAAGCTTTCAAATTTGGTGTGCAATACTTTTAAGGCTTTGAGACACTGTGGTGAAATTTTGGTGAATTTTGAACAATTGCTTCATACTTTTTCGCATATTCAGTAATAAAGTGTGTTCTGTTTAAAATTTAAAGTGACAGTAACGGTTTTATTTTAAAACGTTTTTTGTGCTTTGTTGACAAGTATAAGCCTGTTTAACATGTCTGAACCATCAGATAAACGATGTTCTATATGTATGAAAGCCAATGTGTCTCCCCATTTAAATATATGTGATAATTGAGACATGGTGTCCAAACAAAGTAGGGACAATGATGCCACAGATAATAATAGTGCCCAAGATGATTCTTCAGATGAGGGGAGTAAGCATGGTACTGCATCACCCCCTTCTGTGTCTACACCAGTTTTGCCCACACAAGAGGCCCCTAGTACATCTAGTGCGCCAATACTTATTACTATGCAACAATTAACGGCTGTTATGGATAATTCTATTGCAAATATTTTATCTAAAATGCCTACTTATCAAAGAAAGCGCGATTGCTCTGTTTTAAACACTGAAGAGCAAGAGGACGCTGATGATAACGCTTCTGACATACCCTCACACCAATCTGAAGGGGCCAGGAGGGAGGTTTTGTCTGAGGGAGAAATTTCAGATTCAGGGAAAATTTCTCAACAAGCTGAACCTGATGTTGTAACATTTAAATTTAAATTAGAACATCTCCGCGCACTGCTTAAGGAGGTATTATCTACTCTGGATGATTGTGACAATTTGGTCATTCCAGAGAAATTATGTAAGATGGATAAGTTCCTAGAGGTTCCGGTGCCCCCCGATGTTTTTCCTATACCCAAGCGGGTGGCGGATATAGTAAACAAGGAATGGGAAAGGCCCGGCATACCTTTTGTGCCTCCCCCTATATTTAAGAAATTATTTCCTATAGTCGACCCCAGAAAGGACTTATGGCAGACAGTCCCTAAGGTCGAGGGGGCGGTCTCTACTCTAAACAAACGCACTACTATTCCCATAGAAGATAGTTGTGCTTTTAAAGATCCTATGGATAAAAAATTAGAGGGTTTGCTTAAAAAAATGTTTGTTCAGCAAGGTTACCTTCTTCAACCAATTTCATGCATTGTTCCTGTCACTACGGCAGCGTGTTTCTGGTTCGAAGAACTAGAAAAGTCGCTCGATAAAGAATCTTCGTATGAGGAGATTATGGGCAGAGTTCATGCACTTAAATTGGCTAACTCTTTTATTCTAGATGCCGCTTTGCAATTAGCGAGATTAGCGGCGAAAAATTCAGGGTTTGCTATCGTGGCGCGCAGAGCGCTCTGGCTGAAGTCTTGGTCAGCGGATGTGTCACTGCTACCAAAACAGCATGAAGGGATGGCCCCCGATCCGGGACCGGATCTGGTGGGGGGCAGACTTTCTCTCTTTGCTCAGGCCTGGGCAAGAGATGTTCAGGATCCTTGGGCACTAGAAATAGTTTCTCAAGGTTATCTCCTGGAATTCAAGGAACTACCCCCAAGGGGAAGGTTCCACAGGTCTCAATTATCTTCAAACCAAATAAAAAGACAGGCATTCTTACATTGTGTAGAAGACCTGTTAAGGATGGGAGTAATTCATCCAGTTCCAATAAGAGAACAAGGGATGGGGTTTTACTCCAACCTGTTCATAGTTCCCAAAAAATAGGGAACGTTCAGACCAATTCTAGATCTCAAGATCCTAAACAAATTTCTCAGGGTCCCATCGTTCAAAATGGAAACCATTCGAACGATCCTTCCTACCATCCAGGAAGGTCAATTCATGACCACGGTGGATTTAAAGGATGCGTACCTCCATATTCCCATCCACAAGCCACAAGGAACATCATCAGTTCCTAAGGTTCGCTTTTCTGGACAAGCATTACCAGTTTGTGGCACTTCCATTCGGGTTAGCCACTGCTCCAAGAATTTTCACAAAGGTACTAGGGTCCCTTCTAGCGGTTCTAAGACCAAGGGGCATTGCAGTAGTACCGTACTTGGACGACATCCTGATTCAAGCGTCGTCTCTGTCAAAGGCAAAGGCTCATACGGACATCGTCCTAGCCTTTCTCAGATCTCACGGATGGAAAGTAAACATAGAAAAAAGTTCTCTTTCCCCGTCAACAAGAGTTCCCTTCTTGGGAACAATAATAGACTCCTTAGAAATGAGAATTTTTCTGACAGAGGTCAGAAGATCAAAACTTCTAAGCTCTTGTCAAGTTCTTCATTCTGTTCTTCGTCCTTCCATAGCGCAGTGCATGGAAGTAATAGGATTGATGGTTGCAGCAATGGACATAGTTCCTTTTGCACGAATTCATCTAAGACCATTACAACTGTGCATGCTCAGACAGTGGAATGGGGATTATACAGACTTGTCTCCGACGATTCAAGTAGATCAAAGGACCAGAGATTCACTCCGTTGGTGGCTAATCCTGGACAATCTGTCACAGGGAATGAGCTTCTGCAGACCAGAGTGGGTCATTGTCACGACCGACGCCAGTCTGGTGGGCTGGGGCGTGGTCTGGGAACCCCTGAAAGCTCAGGGTCTATGGTCTCGGGAAGAATCTCTTCTCCCGATAAACATTCTGGAACTGAGAGCGATATTCAATGCTCTCAAAGCTTGGCCTCATCTAGCAAAGGCCAAATTCATAAGGTTTCAATCAGACAACATGACGACAGTTGCTTATATCAACCATCAGGGGGGAACAAGGAGTTCCCTGGCGATGGAGGAAGTGACCAAGATAATTCAATGGGCGGAGGATCACTCCTGCCACTTGTCTGCAATCCACATCCCAGGAGTGGAAAATTGGGAAGCGGATTTTCTGAGTCGTCAGACATTCCATCCGGGGGAGTGGGAACTCCACCCGGAAATCTTTGCCCAAATAACTCAATTATGGGGCATTCCAGACATGGATCTGATGGCGTCTCGCCAGAACTTCAAGGTTCCTTGTTACGGGTCCAGATCCAGGGATCCCAAGGCGACTCTAGTAGATGCACTAGTAGCACCTTGGACCTTCAACCTAGCTTATGTTTTCCCACCGTTTCCTCTCATTCCCAGGCTGGTAGCCAGGATCAACCAGGAGAGGGCTTCGGTGATCTTGATAGCTCCTGCGTGGCCACGCAGGACTTGGCATGCAGACCTGGTGAATATGTCATCGGCTCCACCATGGAAGCTACCTTTGAGACAGACCCTTCTTGTTCAAGGTCCATTCGAACATCCGAATCTGGTTTCTCTCCAACTGACTGCTTGGAGATTGAACGCTTGATTTTATCAAAGCGTGGGTTTTCAGATTCTGTAATAGATACTCTTATTCAGGCTAGAAAGCCTGTAACTAGAAAGATTTACCATAAGATATGGAAAAAATATATCTATTGGTGTGAATCTAAAGGATTCCCATGGAACAAGATAAAAATTCCTAGGATTTTATCCTTTCTACAAGAGGGTTTGGAGAAGGGATTATCTGAAAGTTCTCTGAAGGGACAGATTTCTGCGTTATCTGTTTTACTTCACAAAAGGCTGGCAGCTGTGCCAGACGTTCAGGCGTTTGTTCAGGCTCTGGTTAGAATCAAGCCTGTTTACAGACCTTTGACTCCTCCCTGGAGTCTCAATCTAGTTCTTTCAGTTCTTCAAGGGGTTCCGTTTGAACCCTTACATTCCGTAGATATTAAGTTATTATCTTGGAAAGTTTTGTTTTTGGTTGCAATTTCTTCTGCTAGAATAGTTTCAGAGTTATCTGGTCTGCAGTGTTCTCCACCCTATCTGGTGTTCCATGCAGATAAGGTGGTTTTGTGTACTAAGCCTGGTTTTCTTCCGAAAGTTGTTTCCAACAAGAATATTAACCAGGAGATAGTTGTACCTTCTTTGTGCCCGAATCCAGTTTCAAAGAAGGAACGTTTGTTACACAATTTGGACGTAGTCCGTGCTCTAAAATTCTATTTAGAGGCCACTAAAGATTTCAGACAAACTTCTTCTTTGTTTGTTGTTTATTCTGGTAAAAGGAGAGGTCAAAAAGCAACTTCTACCTCTCTTTCTTTTTGGCTTAAAAGCATTATCCGTTTGGCTTATGAGACTGCCGGACGGCAGCCTCCTGAAAGAATCACAGCTCACTCCACTAGGGCTGTGGCTTCCACATGGGCCTTCAAGAACGAAGCTTCTGTTGACCAGATATGTAAGGCAGCGACTTGGTCCTCACTGCACACTTTTGCCAAATTTTACAAATTTGATACTTTTGCTTCTTCAGAGGCTATTTTTGGGAGAAAGGTTTTGCAAGCCGTGGTGCCTTCCATTTAGGTGACCTGATTTGCTCCCTCCCTTCATCCGTGTCCTAAAGCTTTGGTATTGGTTCCCACAAGTAAGGATGACGCCGTGGACCGGACACACCTATGTTGGAGAAAACAGAATTTATGCTTACCTGATAAATTACTTTCTCCAACGGTGTGTCCGGTCCACGGCCCGCCCTGGTTTTTTTAATCAGGTCTGATGAATTATTTTCTCTAACTACAGTCACCACGGTATCATATGGTTTCTCCTATGCATATTTCCTCCTGTACGTCGGTCGAATGACTGGGGTAGGCGGAGCCTAGGAGGGATCATATGACCAGCTTTGCTGGGCTCTTTGCCATTTCCTGTTGGGGAAGAGAATATCCCACAAGTAAGGATGACGCCGTGGACCGGACACACCGTTGGAGAAAGTAATTTATCAGGTAAGCATAAATTCTGTTTTTATCCAAGCGTGGGTTTTCAAATTCTGTGATTGATGCTCTGGTCCAAGCCAGAAAACCTGTGACTAGAAGGATTTACCATAAAATATGGAAAAAATATATCTGTTGGTGTGAATCCAAAGGATTCTCCTGGAGTAAGATTAAAATTCCAAAGATTCTCTCCTTTCTCCAAGAAGGTTTGGATAAAGGATTGTCAGCTAGTTCTCTAAAAGGACAGATTTCTGCGTTATCCGTCTTGTTGCACAAACGACTGGCAGCTTTGCCAGATGTACAAGCTTTTGTTCAGGCTTTGGTTAGAATCAAGCCTGTTTACAGACCCATGACTCCTCCTTGGAGTCTAAATTTAGTTCTTTCAGTTCTTCAAGGGGTTCCGTTTGAATCTTTACATTCCATAGATATTAAGTTACTATCTTGGAAAGTTCTGTTTTTGGTTGCTATTTCTTCTGCTAGAAGAGTTTCTGAATTATCTGCTTTGCAGTGTGATCCACCCTATCTGGTGTTCCATTCAGATAAGGTTGTTTTGCATACTAAGCCTGGTTTTCTTCCAAAAGTTGTTTCCAACGAGAACATCAACCAGGAAATAGTTGTTCCTTCTTTGTGTCCGAATCCAGTTTCAAAGAAGGAACGTTTATTACACAATTTAGATGTTGTGCGTGCTTTAAAGTTCTATTTAGAAGCAACAAAAGATTTTAGACAAACCTCATCCTTGTTTGTCGTTTACTCAAGAGGAGAGGTCAAAAAGCTACTGCTACCTCTCTCTCTTTCTGGCTGAAAAGCATTATCCGCTTGGCTTATGAGACTGCTGGAACGCAGCCTCCTGACCGTATCACAGCTCACTCTACTAGGGCTGTGGCTTCCACATGGACCTATAAGAACGAGGCTTCTGTTGACCAGATATGTAAGGCAGCGACTTGGTCTTCTCTGCACACTTTTGCCAAATTCTACAAATTTGATATTTTTGCTTCTTCGGAGGCTGTTTTGGGGAGAAAGGTTTTGCAAGCCGTGGTGCCTTCTGTTTAGGTAACCTGATTTGCTCCCTCCCTTCATCCATGTCCTAAAGCTTTGGTATTGGTTCCCACAAGTAATGGATGACGCCGTGGACCGGACACACCAATGTTGGAGAAAACAGAATTTATGCTTACCTGATAAATTACTTTCTCCAACGGTGTGTCCGGTCCACAGCCCGCCCTGGTTTTCTTCTGTTAAGTGTGATCAGTCCACGGGTCATCATTACTTCTGGGATATTACTCCTCCCCAACAGGAAGTGCAAGAGGATTCACCCAGCAGAGCTGCATATAGCTCCTCCCCTCTACGTCACTCCCAGTCATTCTCTTGCACCCAACGACTAGATAGGATGTGTGAGAGGACTATGGTGATTATACTTAGTTTTATATCTTCAATCAAAAGTTTGTTATTTTAAAATAGCACCGGAGTGTGTTATTACCTCTCTGGCAGAGTTTGAAGAAGAATCTACCAGAGTTTTGCTATGATTTTAGCCGGAGTAGTTAAGATCATATTGCTGTTCTCGGCCATCTGAGGAGTGAGGTAAACTTCAGATCAGGGGACAGCGGGCAGATGAATCTGCATAGAGGTATGTAGCAGTTTTTATTTTCTGACAATGGAATTGATGAGAAAATCCTGCCATACCGATATAATGTCATGTATGTATACTTTACACTTCAGTATTCTGGGGAATGGTACTTCACTAGAATTACACTGTAAGAAATACATAAAGCTGTTTAATAACTAGAGATTATGTTTAACGTTTTTGCTGGAATGTAAAATCGTTTTCATTTGCTGAGGTACTGAGTGAATAAATGTTTGGGCACTATTTTTCCACTTGGCAGTTGCTTAATCTGTTTTTCTGACAGTTTCTGTTCTCCCTCACTGCTGTGTGTGAGGGGGAGGGGCCGTTTTTTGGCGCTTTTTCTATGCATCAAATATTTCAGTCAGCAACTCATTGTATTCCCTGCATGATCCGGTTCATCTCTACAGAGCTCAGGGGTCTTCAAAACTTATTTTGAGGGAGGTAATTTCTCTCAGCAGAGCTGTGAGAATTATAGTTTGACTGAGATAAAAAACGTTTATTCTGTAATTTGTTTCCTGCTTTCAGAATTTGTTATCTTTGCTAATGGGATTAAACCTTTGCTAAAGTTGTGTTGTTTACAAGGATTGAGGCTATAACTGTTTCAATTTATTAATTTTCAACTGTCATAGATCTTCTGTGCTTCTTAAAGGCACAGTACATTTTAATATTATTCTAATTGAATTGTATTTCCAAGTTGCAAGTTTATTTGCTAGTGTGTTAAACATGTCTGATTCAGAGGATGATACCTGTGTCATTTGTTGCAATGCCAAAGTGGAGCCCAATAGATATTTATGTACTAACTGTATTGATGCTACTTTAAATAAAAGTCAATCTGTACAAATTGAACAAATTTCACCAAACAACGAGGGGAGAGTTATGCCGACTAACTCGCCTCACGTGTCAGTACCTACATCTCCCGCTCAGAGGGAGGTGCGTGATATTGTAGCGCCGAGTACATCTGGGCGGCCATTACAAATCACATTACAGGATATGGCTACTGTTATGACTGAGGTTTTGGCTAAATTACCAGAACTAAGAGGTAAGCGTGATCACTCTGGGGTGAGAACAGAGTGCGCTGATAATATTAGGGCCATGTCAGACACTGCGTCACAGGTGGCAGAACATGAGGACGGAGAACTTCATTCTGTGGGTGACGGTTCTGATCCAAACAGACTGGATTCAGATATTTCAAATTTTAAATTTAAACTGGAAAACCTCCGTGTATTACTAGGGGAGGTGTTAGCGGCTCTGAATGATTGTAACACAGTTGCAATACCAGAGAAAATGTGTAGGTTGGATAAATATTTCTTCTGTTATGTGTGATCAGTCCACGGGTCATCATTACTTCTGGGATATAACTCCTCCCCAACAGGAAATGCAAGAGGATTCACCCAGCAGAGATGCATATAGCTCCTCCCCTCTACGTCAGTCCCAGTCATTCTCTTGCACCCAACGACTAGATAGGATGTGTGAGAGGACTATGGTGATTATACTTAGTTTTTATGACTTCAATCAAAAGTTTGTTATTTTAAAATAGCACCGGAGCGTGTTATTACTTCTCTGGCAGAGTTTGAGGAAGAATCTGTCAGAGTTTTTTACTATGATTTTAACCGGAGTAGTTAAGATCATATTGCTGTTCTCGGCCATCTGAGGGAGGTAAAGGCTTCAGATCAGGGGACAGCGGGCAGATGAATCTGCATTGAGGTATGTAGCAGTTTTTATTTTCTGAATGGAATTGATGAAAAAATCCTGCCATACCGTTAAAATGACATGTATGTATACACTTCAGTATTCTGGGGATGGTATTTCACCGGAACTACTCTGTTAAAGGTCACTAATCCTTTTTAATAACTATTTATCATGTTAAACGTTTTTGCTGGAATGTAGAATCGTTTACATTGCTGAGGTACTGTGTGAATAAATATTTGGGCATTATTTTCCACTTGGCAGTTTTTTTGCTTTAATTGTGACAGTTTCGTTTCTCTTCACTGCTGTGTGGGAGAGGGAGGGGCCGTTTTTGGCGCTCTTTGCTACGCATCAAAAAATACCAGTCAGTTACTTTTATATTTCCTGCATGATCCGGTTCATCTCTGATAGATCTCAGGGGTCCTCAAACTTCTTTGAAGGGAGGTAAATTCTCTCAGCAGAGCTGTGAGAATTCTTATAGTGACTGTGAATAAAAACGTTGCTTTGTATTTTTTATGTCAAATTTAATTATTGTTATTTTACTAATGGGAACAAACCTTTGCTAAAAGTTTTGTTGTTTTAAAGTTTGATGCTATAACTGTTTTTCAGTTCATTATTTCAACTGTCATTTAATCGTTAGTACCTCTTTGAGGCACAGTACGTTTTTTGCTAAAAAAGATTATAACCAAGTTGTAAGTTTTTTGCTAGTGTGTTAAACATGTCTGACTCAGAGGAAGATATCTGTGTCATTTGTTCCAATGCCAAGGTGGAGCCCAATAGAAATTTATGTACTAACTGTATTGATGCTACTTTAAATAAAAGTCAATCTGTACAATGTGAACAAATTTCACCAAACAGCGAGGGGAGAGTTATGCCGACTAACTCGCCTCACGCGGCAGTACCTGCATCTCCCGCCCGGGAGGTGCGTGATATTTTGGCGCCTAGTACATCTGGGCGGCCATTACAGATAACATTACAAGATATGGCTACTGTTATGACTGAAGTTTTGTCTAAATTACCAGAACTAAGAGGCAAGCGTGATCACTCTGGGGTGAGAACAGAGTGCGCTGACAATGCTAGGGCCATGTCTGATACTGCGTCACAGCTCGCAGAGCATGAGGACGGAGAGCTTCATTCTGTGGGTGACGGTTCTGATCCAAACAGATTGGACTCAGATATTTCAAATTTTAAATTTAAATTGGAGAACCTCCGTGTATTACTAGGGGAGGTCTTAGCAGCTCTCAACGATTGTAACACCGTTGCAATACCAGAGAAACTGTGTAGGTTGGATAAATACTTTGCGGTACCGGCGAGTACTGACGTTTTTCCTATACCTAAGAGACTAACTGAAATTGTTCTAAGGAGTGGGATAGACCCGGTGTGCCGTTCTCACCCCCTCCAATATTTAGAAAGATGTTTCCAATAGACGCCACCACTCGGGACTTATGGCAAACGGTCCCCAAGGTGGAGGGAGCAGTTTCTACTTTAGCTAAGCGTACCACTATCCCGGTGGAGGATAGCTGTGCTTTCTCAGATCCAATGGATAAAAAATTAGAGGGTTACCTTAAGAAAATGTTTGTTCAACAAGGTTTTATATTACAACCCCTTGCATGTATCGCGCCGATTACGGCTGCGGCAGCATTTTGGATTGAGTCGCTTGAAGAGAACCTTAGTTCATCTACGCTAGACGACATTACGGACAGGCTTAGAGTCCTTAAACTAGCTAATTCCTTCATTTCGGAGGCCGTAGTACATTTAACCAAACTTACGGCTAAGAACTCAGGATTCGCCATACAGGCACGTAGGGCGCTGTGGCTAAAATCCTGGTCAGCTGATGTTACTTCTAAGTCCAAATTACTTAATATACCTTTCAAGGGGCAGTCTTTATTTGGGCCCCGTTTGAAAGAGATTATCGCTGACATTACAGGAGGTAAGGGCCACGCCCTACCTCAAGACAAAGCCAAAGCTAAGGCTAGACAGTCTAATTTTCGTCCCTTTCGGAACTTCAAAACAGGAGCAGCATCAACCTCCACTGCACCAAAACAGGAAGGAGCTGTTGCTCGTTACAGGCAAGGCTGGAAGCCTAACCAGTCCTGGAACAAGAGCAAGCAGGCCAGGAAACCTGCTGCTGCCCCAAAGACAGCATGAACCGAGAGCCCCCGATCCGGGACCGGATCTAGTGGGGGGCAGACTCTCTCTCTTCGCCCAGGCCTGGGCAAGAGATGTTCAGGATCCCTGGGCACTAGAGATCATATCTCAGGGATACCTTCTAGACTTCAAATTATCTCCCCCAAGAGGGAGATTTCATCTGTCAAGGTTGTCAACAAACCAGATAAAGAAAGAAGCGTTTCTACGCTGCGTACAAGATCTGTTAATAATGGGAGTGATCCATCCGGTTCCGCGGTCGGAACAAGGACAAGGGTTCTACTCAAACCTGTTTGTGGTTCCCAAAAAAGAGGGAACTTTCAGGCCAATCTTAGATTTAAAGATTCTAAACAAATTCCTAAGAGTTCCATCGTTCAAAATGGAAACTATTCGGACAATCTTACCCATGATCCAAGAGGGTCAGTACATGACCACAGTGGATTTAAAGGATGCTTACCTTCACATACCGATCCACAAAGATCATCACCGGTATCTAAGGTTTGCCTTCTTAGACAGGCACTACCAGTTTGTAGCTCTTCCATTCGGATTGGCTACGGCTCCAAGAATCTTCACAAAGGTTCTGGGTGCCCTTCTGGCGGTACTAAGACCGCGAGGGATTTCGGTAGCTCCATACCTAGACGACATTCTAATACAAGCTTCAAGCTTTCAAACTGCCAAGTCTCATACAGAGTTAGTTCTGGCATTTCTAAGGTCGCATGGATGGAAAGTGAACGAAAAGAAGAGTTCTCTTTTTCCTCTCACAAGAGTTCCATTCTTGGGGACTCTTATAGATTCTGTAGAAATGAAGATTTACCTGACAGAGGACAGGTTAACAAAGCTTCAAAATGCATGCCGTGTCCTTCATTCCATTCAACACCCGTCAGTAGCTCAATGCATGGAGGTGATCGGCTTAATGGTAGCGGCAATGGACATAGTACCTTTTGCACGCCTACACCTCAGACCTCTGCAATTATGCATGCTAAGTCAGTGGAATGGGGATTACTCAGATTTGTCCCCTACTCTGAATCTGAATCAAGAGACCAGAAATTCTCTTCTATGGTGGCTTCATCGGCCACACCTGTCCAGGGGGATGCCATTCAGCAGGCCAGACTGGACAATTGTAACAACAGACGCCAGCCTACTAGGTTGGGGCGCTGTCTGGAATTCTCTGAAGGCTCAGGGACTATGGAATCAGGAGGAGAGTCTCCTTCCAATAAACATTCTGGAATTGAGGGCAGTTCTCAATGCCCTTCTAGCTTGGCCCCAATTAACAACTCGGGGGTTCATCAGGTTTCAGTCGGACAACATCACGACTGTAGCTTACATCAACCATCAGGGAGGGACAAGAAGCTCCCTAGCAATGGTGGAAGTATCAAAGATAATTCGCTGGGCAGAGTCTCACTCTTGCCACCTGTCAGCAATCCACATCCCGGGAGTGGAGAACTGGGAGGCGGATTTCTTGAGTCGCCAGACTTTTCATCCGGGGGAGTGGGAACTTCATCCGGAGGTCTTTGCCCAAATACTTCGACGTTGGGGCAAACCAGAGATAGATCTCATGGCGTCTCGCCAGAACGCCAAACTTCCTCGCTACGGGTCCAGATCCAGGGATCCGGGAGCGGTTCTGATAGATGCTTTGACAGCACCTTGGAACTTCGGGATGGCTTATGTGTTTCCACTCTTTCCGCTGCTTCCTCGATTGATTGCCAAAATCAAGCAGGAGAGAGCATCAGTGATTCTAATAGCGCCTGCATGGCCACGCAGGACTTGGTATGCAGATCTAGTGGACATGTCATCCTGTCCGCCTTGGTCTCTACCTCTAAGACAGGACCTTCTGATACAGGGTCCATTCAAACATCAAAATCTAACTTCTCTGAAGCTGACTGCTTGGAAATTGAACGTTTGATTTTATCAAAACGTGGTTTTTCTGAGTCGGTTATTGATACCCTGATACAGGCTAGGAAGCCTGTTACCAGAAAGATTTACCATAAAATATGGCGTAAATACCTATACTGGTGCGAATCCAAACATTACTCCTGGAGTAAGGTTAGGATCTCTAGGATATTGTCTTTTCTACAAGAAGGGTTAGAAAAGGGTTTATCAGCTAGTTCATTAAAGGGACAGATTTCAGCTCTGTCCATCTTGTTACACAGGCGTCTGTCAGAAAATCCAGACGTCCAGGCTTTTTGTCAGGCTTTGGCTAGGATCAAGCCTGTGTTTAAAGCTGTTGCTCCGCCATGGAGTTTAAACTTAGTTCTTAACGTTTTACAGGGTGTTCCATTTGAACCCCTTCATTCCATTGACATAAAATTGTTATCTTGGAAAGTTCTGTTTTTAATGGCTATTTCCTCGGCTCGAAGAGTCTCTGAGTTATCAGCCTTACATTGTGATTCTCCTTATCTGATTTTTCACTCAGACAAGGTAGTTCTGCGTACTAAACCTGGGTTCTTACCTAAGGTGGTCACTAACAGGAATATCAATCAAGAGATTGTTGTTCCATCCTTGTGTCCAAATCCTTCTTCAAAGAAGGAACGTCTTCTACACAATCTGGATGTAGTTCGTGCCCTCAAGTTCTACTTGCAGGCAACTAAAGATTTTCGCCAAACTTCTTCCCTGTTTGTCGTTTATTCTGGACAGAGGAGAGGTCAAAAAGCTTCTGCTACCTCTCTCTCTTTTTGGCTTCGTAGCATAATACGTTTAGCCTATGAGACTGCTGGTCAGCAGCCTCCTGAAAGAATTACAGCTCACTCCACTAGAGCTGTGGCTTCCACTTGGGCCTTTAAGAATGAGGCCTCTGTTGAACAGATTTGCAAGGCTGCAACTTGGTCTTCGCTTCATACTTTTTCCAAATTTTACAAATTTGACACTTTTGCTTCTTCGGAGGCTATTTTTGGGAGAAAGGTTCTTCAGGCAGTGGTTCCTTCTATATAATGAGCCTGCCTATCCCTCCCGTCATCCGTGTACTTTTGCTTTGGTATTGGTATCCCAGAAGTAATGATGACCCGTGGACTGATCACACATAACAGAAGAAAACATAATTTATGCTTACCTGATAAATTCCTTTCTTCTGTTGTGTGATCAGTCCACGGCCCGCCCTGTTTTAAGGCAGGTAAATATCTTTTAAATTATACTCCAGTCACCACTTCACCCTTGGTTACTCCTTTCTCGTTGATTCTTGGTCGAATGACTGGGACTGACGTAGAGGGGAGGAGCTATATGCATCTCTGCTGGGTGAATCCTCTTGCATTTCCTGTTGGGGAGGAGTTATATCCCAGAAGTAATGATGACCCGTGGACTGATCACACAACAGAAGAAAGGAATTTATCAGGTAAGCATAAATTATGTTTTTGCGGTACCGACGAGTACTGAGGTTTTTCCTATACCTAAGAGACTTACTGAAATTGTTACTAAGGAGTGGGATAGACCCGGTGTGCCGTTCTCACCCCCTCCGATATTTAGAAAAATGTTTCCAATAGACGCCACCACAAGGGACTTATGGCAAACGGTCCCTAAGGTGGAGGGAGCAGTTTCTACCTTAGCTAAGCGTACCACTATCCCGGTGGAGGATAGCTGTGCTTTTTCAGATCCAATGGATAAAAAGTTAGAGGGTTACCTTAAGAAAATGTTTGTTCAACAAGGTTTTATATTGCAACCCCTTGCATGCATTGCGCCGATCACGGCTGCAGCGGCATTCTGGATTGAGTCTCTGGAAGAGAACATTGGTTCAGCTACTCTGGACGACATTACGGACAGGCTTAGAGTCCTTAAACTAGCTAATTCATTCATTTCGGAGGCCGTAGTACATCTTACTAAACTTACGGCGAAGAATTCAGGATTCGCCATTCAGGCACGCAGGGCGCTGTGGCTAAAATCCTGGTCAGCTGATGTTACTTCTAAGTCTAAATTGCTTAATATACCTTTCAAAGGGCAGACCTTATTCGGGCCCGGGTTGAAAGAGATTATCGCTGACATTACAGGAGGTAAAGGCCATGCCCTGCCTCAGGACAAAGCCAAGACTAGACAGTCTAATTTTCGTTCCTTTCGTAATTTCAAAGCAGGAGCAGCATCAACTTCCTCTGCACCAAAACAGGAAGGAGCTGTTGCTCGCTACAGACAAGGCTGGAAACCTAACCAGTCCTGGAACAAGGGCAAGCAGACTAGGAAACCTGCTGCTGCCCCTAAAACAGCATGAATTGAGGGCCCCCGATCCGGGATCGGATCTAGTGGGGGGCAGACTTTCTCTCTTCGCCCAGGCTTGGGCAAGAGATGTTCAGGATCCCTGGGCGCTAGAGATAATATCTCAGGGATACCTTCTGGACTTCAAATACTCTCCTCCAAGAGAGAGATTTCATCTGTCAAGATTGTCAACAATCCAGACAAAGAAAGAGGCGTTTCTACGCTGCGTACAAGAGCTCTTGTTAATGGGAGTAATCCATCCAGTTCCACGATCGGAACAGGGACAGGGGTTTTACTCAAATCTGTTTGTGGTTCCCAAAAAAGAGGGAACTTTCAGACCAATCCTGGACTTAAAGATCCTAAACAAATTCCTAAGAGTTCCATCGTTCAAGATGGAGACTATTCGGACAATTTTACCTATGATCCAAGAGGGTCAATACATGACCACTGTAGATTTAAAAGATGCTTACCTTCACATACCGATTCACAAAGATCATTATCGGTACCTAAGGTTTGCCTTCCTAGACAGGCATTACCAGTTTGTGGCTCTTCCATTCGGATTGGCTACAGCTCCAAGAATCTTCACAAAGGTTCTGGGTGCTCTTCTGGCGGTACTAAGACCGCGGGGAATCTCGGTAGCTCCATACCTAGACGACATTCTGATACAAGCTTCAAGCTTTCAAACTGCCAAGTCTCATACAGAGTTAGTGCTGGCATTTCTAAGGTCACATGGATGGAAGGTGAACGAAAAGAAAAGTTCACTCGTTCCACTCACAAGAGTTCCCTTCCTGGGGACTCTTATAGATTCTGTAGAAATGAAGATTTACCTGACAGAGGACAGGCTAACAAGACTTCAAAGTGCTTGCCTCACCCTTCATTCCATTCAACACCCGTCAGTGGCTCAATGCATGGAGGTAATCGGCTTAATGGTAGCGGCAATGGACATAGTACCCTTTGCACGCTTACACCTCAGACCACTGCAACTGTGCATGCTAAGTCAGTGGAATGGGGATTACTCAGACTTATCCCCTTCTCTGAATCTGGATCAAGAGACCAGAAATTCTCTTCTATGGTGGCTTTCTCGGCCACATCTGTCCAGGGGGATGCCATTCAGCAGACCAGACTGGACAATTGTAACAACAGACGCCAGCCTTCTAGGTTGGGGTGCCGTCTGGAATTCTCTGAAGGCTCAGGGACAATGGAGTCAGGAGGAGAGTCTCCTGCCAATAAACATTCTGGAATTGAGAGCAGTTCTCAATGCCCTCCTGGCTTGGCCCCAGTTGACAACTCGGGGGTTCATCAGGTTTCAGTCGGACAACATCACGACTGTAGCTTACATCAACCATCAGGGAGGGACAAGAAGCTCCCTAGCTATGATGGAAGTATCAAAGATAATTTGCTGGGCAGAGTCTCACTCTTGCCACCTGTCAGCAATCCACATCCCGGGAGTGGAGAACTGGGAGGCGGATTTCTTAAGTCGTCAGACTTTTCATCCGGGGGAGTGGGAACTTCATCCGGAGGTCTTTGCCCAAATACTTCGACGTTGGGGCAAACCAGAGATAGATCTCATGGCATCTCGACAGAACGCCAAGCTTCCTCGTTACGGGTCCAGATCCAGGGATCCAGGAGCAGTCCTGATAGATGCTCTGACAGCACCTTGGGACTTCAGGATGGCTTACGTGTTTCCACCCTTCCCGTTGCTTCCTCGATTGATTGCCAGAATCAAACAAGAGAGAGCATCAGTGATTCTAATAGCACCTGCGT
This sequence comes from Bombina bombina, assembly GCF_027579735.1. Lineage (NCBI taxonomy): Eukaryota > Metazoa > Chordata > Amphibia > Anura > Bombinatoridae > Bombina > Bombina bombina. The sequence continues at coordinate 76,264,316 of NC_069510.1, read as the reverse complement.
GGCCACGCAGGACTTGGTATGCAGACCTGGTGGACATGTCATCCTGTCCACCTTGGTCTCTACCTCTGAAACAGGACCTTCTGATACAGGGTCCCTTCAAACATCAAAATCTAACTTCTCTGAAGCTGACTGCTTGGAAATTGAACGCTTGATTTTATCAAGACGTGGATTTTCTGAGTCAGTTATTGATACCTTAATACAGGCTAGGAAACCTGTTACCAGAAAGATTTACCATAAGATATGGCGTAAATACCTATATTGGTGTGAATCCAAAGGTTACTCTTGGAGTAAGGTTAGGATTCCTAGGATATTGTCTTTTCTACAAGAAGGTTTAGAAAAGGGTTTATCTGCTAGTTCATTAAAGGGACAGATCTCAGCTCTGTCCATTCTGTTACACAAACGTCTGTCAGAAGTTCCTGACGTCCAGGCTTTTTGTCAGGCTTTGGCCAGAATTAAGCCTGTGTTTAAAACTGTTGCTCCACCATGGAGTTTAAACCTTGTTCTTAATGTTTTACAGGGCGTTCCGTTTGAACCCCTTCATTCCATTGATATAAAGTTGTTATCTTGGAAAGTTCTATTTTTAATGGCTATTTCCTCGGCTCGAAGAGTCTCTGAATTATCAGCCTTACATTGTGATTCTCCTTATTTGATTTTTCATTCGGATAAGGTAGTCCTGCGTACTAAACCTGGGTTCTTACCTAAGGTAGTTACTAACAGGAATATCAATCAAGAGATTGTTGTTCCTTCTTTATGCCCAAATCCTTCTTCAAAGAAGGAACGTCTACTGCACAACCTGGATGTAGTCCGTGCTCTAAAATTTTACTTACAGGCAACTAAGGAATTTCGACAAACGTCTTCTCTGTTTGTCATTTACTCTGGGCAGAGGAGAGGTCAAAAAGCTTCCGCTACCTCTCTTTCTTTTTGGCTTCGTAGCATAATTCGTTTAGCTTATGAGACTGCTGGACAGCAGCCTCCTGAAAGAATTACAGCTCATTCTACTAGAGCTGTGGCTTCCACTTGGGCCTTCAAGAATGAGGCCTCTGTTGAACAGATTTGCAAGGCTGCAACTTGGTCTTCGCTTCATACTTTTTCCAAATTTTACAAATTTGACACTTTTGCTTCATCAGAGGCTATTTTTGGGAGAAAGGTTCTTCAGGCAGTGGTTCCTTCTGTATAAAGAGCCTGCCTATCCCTCCCGTCATCCGTGTACTTTTGCTTTGGTATTGGTATCCCAGAAGTAATGATGACCCGTGGACTGATCACACTTAACAGAAGAAAACATAATTTATGCTTACCTGATAAATTCCTTTCTTCTGTAGTGTGATCAGTCCACGGCCCGCCCTGTTTTTAAGGCAGGTAAATATTTTTTAATTTATACTCCAGTCACCACTTCACCCTTGGCTTTTCCTTTCTCGTTGGTCCTTGGTCGAATGACTGGGAGTGACGTAGAGGGGAGGAGCTATATGCAGCTCTGCTGGGTGAATCCTCTTGCACTTCCTGTTGGGGAGGAGTAATATCCCAGAAGTAATGATGACCCGTGGACTGATCACACTACAGAAGAAAGGAATTTATCAGGTAAGCATAAATTATGTTTTTTTAATCAGGTTGAAAAAAAATTTCTTTATACACTACAGTCACCACGGCACCCTATAGTTTCTCCTTTTTCTCCTAACCGTCAGTCGAATGACTGGGGGGCGGAGCCAGAGGGGGAGCTATATGGACAGCTCTTGCTGTGTGCTCTCCTTGCCTTTCCCTGTGGGGGAGAACATTTCCCACAAGTAATGGATGACGCCGTGGACCGGACACACCGTTGGAGAAAGTAATTTATCAGGTAAGCATAAATTCTGTTTTCTGAATTTTCCATCTAAGATATTATATATATATATACAGGGAGTGCAGAATTATTAGGCAAGTTGTATTTTTGAGGATTAATTTTATTATTGAACAACAACCATGTTCTCAATGAACCCAAAAAACTCATTAATATCAAAGCTGAATATTTTTGGAAGTAGTTTTTAGTTTGTTTTTAGTTTTAGCTATTTTAGGGGGATATCTGTGTGTGCAGGTGACTATTACTGTGCATAATTATTAGGCAACTTAACAAAAAACAAATATATACCCATTTCAATTATTTATTTTTACCAGTGAAACCAATATAACATCTCAATATTCACAAATATACATTTCTGACATTCAAAAACAAAACAAATCAGTGACCAATATAGCCACCTTTCTTTGCAAGGACACTCAAAAGCCTGCCATCCATGGATTCTGTCAGTGTTTTGATCTGTTCACCATCAACATTGCGTGCAGCAGCAACCACAGCCTCCCAGACACTGTTCAGAGAGGTGTACTGTTTTCCCTCCTTGTAAATCTCACATTTGATGATGGACCACTGGTTCTCAATGGGGTTCAGATCAGGTGAACAAGGAGGCCATGTCATTAGATTTTCTTCTTTTATACCCTTTCTTGCCAGCCACGCTGTGGAGTACTTGGACGCGTGTGATGGAGCATTGTCCTGCATGAAAATCATGTTTTTCTTGAAGGATGCAGACTTCTTCCTGTACCACTGCTTGAAGAAGGTGTCTTCCAGAAACTGGCAGTAGGACTGGGAGTTGAGCTTGACTCCACCCTCAACCCGAAAAGGCCCCACAAGCTCATCTTTGATGATACCAGCCCAAACCAGTACTCCACCTACACCTTGCTGGCGTCTGAGTCGGACAGGAGTTCTCTGCCCTTTACCAATCCAGCCACGGGCCCATCCATCTGGCCCATCAAGACTCACTCTCATTTCATCAGTCCATAAAACCTTAGAAAAATCAGTCTTGAGATATTTCTTGGCCCAGTCTTGACATTTCAGCTTGTGTGTCTTGTTCAGTGGTGGTCGTCTTTCAGCCTTTCTTACCTTGGCCATGTCTCTGAGTATTGCACACCTTGTGCTTTTGGGAACTCCAGTGATGTTGCAGCTCTGAAATATGGCCAAACTGGTGGCAAGTGGCATCTTGGCAGCTGCACGCTTGACTTTTCTCAGTTCATGGGCAGTTATTTTGCGCCTTGGTTTTTCCACACGCTTCTTGCGACCCTGTTGACTATTTTGAATGAAACGCTTGATTGTTCGATGATCACGCTTCAGAAGCTTTGCAATTTTAAGAGTGCTGCATCCCTCTGCAAGATATCTCACTATTTTTTACTTTTCTGAGCCTGTCAAGTCCTTCTTTTGACCCATTTTGCCAAAGGAAAGGAAGTTGCCTAATAATTATGCACACCTGATATAGGGTGTTGATGTCATTAGACCACACCCCTTCTCATTACAGAGATGCACATCACCTAATATGCTTAATTGGTAGTAGGCTTTCGAGCCTATACAGCTTGGAGTAAGACAACATGCATAAAGAGGATGTTGTGGTCAAAATACTAATTTGCCTAATAATTCTGCACTCCCTGTATATTGAAAGAAAGAAAAAAAAATTGTGGGGTGAGGGAGGGAAGAGAGCTGTTTGGGAGGGATCAGGGGGTGTGATGTGTCAGGTGGGAGGCTGATCGCTAAACTAAAGCTAAAATTAACCCTGCAAGCTCCGTACAAGCTACCTAATTAATTATTGCCTAATAATTCTGCACTCCCTGTATATATATATATATATATATATATATATATATATATATATATAATGATCAGCATAGTATATAACATCAGCTAATTGGTTAATACAATACTTGATTTAAAAGTGAACTGCCAGAAAAGTGTATAAGAAACCAGCAATGATACAGATTAAAGTAGAGTGTGATTGTATTTTAACATTCCATTGCAGTAGATCTGCATACAAAACGAATGTTTTAAAATAATTTGAAACTAGCATTTCTTTCATACAGGTGGTTAGAATCTTTAATCCATTACTTCTGGGAATTACTCTTCTCTACTATTAGGAGAAGGCAAAGGTTCCCAAACCCCAAAACCTCTCCCACCTCATAAGAACCTCAGTTTTGTCTTTGCCTACGCTGGCAGAAGGTGAAGAATGAAGATAAGCATATGGTAATTCGGTGAGAGGGGCTTTCAGTCTATGTTGTCATTTCCCCTTCAAAGTTTGTCAAGGGGATACTTATGTGGTATGGTTAGTGGCTCTCTTTGTCAGGTCATGGGAAATTTTGTCACGAACCTTCCATAGTGGTTGCAAGGACTTTGTCTTTTGCCTCCTCTTATGGATCTATAATATATTCCTATTCCAAAACCTCTGCTGATTTGTATCAGTACTGGTTTGGCTTTCTACTTTACTGGTGGAGGAGTGTCTCTTGGTAAGTATCATATTTTTATTTATATGACACTCTGAAGCCTAGTTTGGGCAATTATAATTATATATTTATTAAAATATATATATATATATATATATATATATATATATATATATATATATACTTATATTTATTATTATTATTAACTTTTTAATCTCATTGCGTACATTGGATTTTTGCCGCACAGGGTTTAGTTAAAAAAAAATTAACACGAGTCGGCCTGAGTGTCTGCACGTGTCACGTTAGTGCACGTATGCATATCATAAGAGGAAAAAGGAAAACACGCTGGGTCTTCAAAGTTTAAACACCATTTATTTGGATACAGGTTTTTCGTCAGGTACACTCTTTAACTGACGCATGCGTACATGCGCTTCATCAGAGATTGTTGTCTCTACTGCTGTGGATCCTTTTATAGGTGGATAGGACCAATAGGGTTGAGGAGGTGTGTACATGTGTTAATTAATTGATCTTGAATGTCCTCAATGTAATAGCTCTATAGCATTGTAGGCTCTTTTTTGTATATATAGATATGTGGTAATTTGTTTATTCATATTACTTACAGGACTAAAATGATTTAAACTGTATTGAAGGGTGAGGGACTAATTCTTGTCTTATTATCAACCTGTTCAAGTATGAAAATAATGGCTTACCACATCTAATTAGGACCCACAGCAGTTAGAGGAATAGAGAACAGAACAGACACTAGGGTCTTATTTAAATATAATTGCTAAACTCATATTCATACTAGCATATTCGGCTTTTAACATATTTGTCTAATGTATAATAATGATCAAAAAGTAAACTTGCTTTAAATGAAAGCTTAAAATGAAATTAATTACTAAAAAAATAAAAAAACTACATTATTATTTTACAATAAAAATAAAATCTATTATTCATTGTAAGACATTTATGTTCTTTTTTCTCCAACATTGGTGTGTCCGGTCCACGGCGTCATCCTTACTTGTGGGAATATCTCTTCCCCAACAGGAAATGGCAAAGAGTCCCAGCAAAGCTGGCCATATAGTCCCTCCTAGGCTCCGCCCACCCCAGTCATTCTCTTTGCCGTTGCACAGGCAACATCTCCACGGAGATGGTTAAGAGTATGTGGTGTTTAAATGTAGTTTTTTTATTCCACTATCAAGAGTTTGTTATTTTAAAATAGTGCTGGTATGTACTATTTACTCTGAAACAGAAAAGGATGAAGATTTCTGTTTGTGAGAGGAAGATGATTTTAGCAGACAGTAACTAAAATCGATTGCTGTTTCCACATAGGACTGTTGAGATGAAGTAACTTCAGTTGGGGGAAACAGTTAGCAGACTTTTCTGCTTAAGGTATGACTAGCCATATTTCTAACAAGACTGTGTAATGCTGGAAGGCTGTCATTTCCCCTCATGGGGACCGGTAAGCCATTTTCTTAGTTTCAAACAGAATAAAGGGCTTAATATGGGCTATAAAACTGGTAGACACTTTTATGGGCTAAATCGATTGCTTTATTTGGACATTTTATACATGTTTATGCTGATAATTCACACTTACAAACTTGGGGAACGTTTTTTAACGTCAGGCACTATGTTAGACACCTTTTCCAGTCAGGGAGGGCCTTCCCAGTTGTAGGCTGAGCCTCATTTTCGCGCCATTACTGCGCAGTTGTTTTTGAGAGCAAGACATGCAGATGCATGTGTGAGGACCTGAAAGTGCTTGGAAAAGTTTCTAGAAGGCGTCATTTGGTATCGTATTCCCCTCTGGGCTTGGTTAGGTCTCAGCAAAGGCTGTAGCTGGGACTGTATAGGGGTTCAATTTGTAAACGGCTCAGGTTCCGTTATTTTAAGGGTTAAAGCTCTGAAAATTGGTATGCAATACTTTTAATGCTTTAAGACACTGTGGTGAAAATTTGGTAAATTTTGAACGATTCCTTCATACTTTTTCACATATTCAGTAATAAAGTGTGCTCTGTTTAAAATTTAAAGAGACAGTAATGGTTTTGTTTTAAAACGGTTTTATTGACAAGTTCAAGCCTGTTTAACATGTCTGTGCCTTCGGATAAGCTATGTTCTATATGTATGAAAGCCAATGTGTCTCCCCATTCAAAATTGTGTGATAATTGTGCCATAGCGTCCAAACAAAGTAAGGACAGTACTGCCACAGATAATGAAATTGCCCAAGATGATTCCTCAGATGAGGGGAGTAGACATGATACTACATCATCTCCTACTGTGTCTACACCAGTTTTGCCCACGCAGGAGGCCCCTAGTACATCTAGCGCGCCAATGCTTATTACCATGCAACAATTGACGGCTGTAATGGATAACTCCATAGCAAATATTTTATCCAAAATGCCTGCATATCAGAGAAAACGCGATTGCTCTGTTTTAAACACTGAAGAGCAGGAGGGCGCTGATGATAATTGTTCTGTCATACCCTCACACCAATCTGAAGTGGCCATGAGGGAGGTTTTGTCAGATGGGGAAATTTCAGATTCAGGAAAAATTTCTCAACAAGCTTAACCTGATGTTGTGACATTTAAATTTAAATTAGAACATCTCCGCGCACTGCTTAAAGAGGTGTTATCTACTCTGGATGATTGTGACAGCTTGGTCATTCCAGAGAAATTATGCAAAATGGACAAGTTTCTAGAGGTTCCGGTGCACCCCGACGCTTTTCCTGTACCCAAGCGGGTGGCGGACATAGTGAATAAGGAGTGGGAGAAGCCCGGCATACCTTTTGTTCCCCCCCCTATATTTAAGAAATTATTTCCTATGGTCGACCCCAGAAAGGACTTATGGCAGACAGTTCCTAAGGTCGAGGGGGCAGTTTCTACTCTAAACAAGCGAACTACTATTCCTATCGAGGATAGTTGTGCTTTCAAAGATCCTATGGATAAAAAATTGGAAGGTTTGCTTAAAAAGATTTTTGTACAGCAAGGTTACCTTCTACAACCCATTTCGTGCATTGTTCCTGTCACTACAGCAGCGTGGTTCTGGTTCGAGGAACTAGAAAAGTCGCTCAGTAGAGAGACTTCATATGAGGAGGTTATGGACAGAGTTCACGCACTTAAGTTGGCTAACTCTTTTATTTTAGATGCCGTTTTGCAAATAGCTAGATTAGCGGCGAAAAATTCAGGGTTTGCAATTGTGGCGCGCAGAGCGCTTTGGCTAAAGTCTTGGTCAGCGGATGTATCATCCAAGACAAAATTGCTTAATATCCCCTTCAAGGGTAAAACTCTCTTTGGGCCAGAATTGAAAGAGATTATCTCAGACATCACTGGGGGAAAGGGCCACGCCCTCCCACAAGATAGGCCTTTCAAAGCCAAGAATAAGTCTAATTTTCGTTCCTTTCGTAATTTCAGGAACGGACCGGGCTCTAATTCTGCATCCTCTAAGCAAGAGGGTAATACCTCACAGACCAAACCAGCCTGGAAACCGATGCAAGGCTGGAACAAGGGTAAGCAGGCCAAGAAGCCTGCTGCTGCTAACAAAACAGCATGAAGGAGTAGCCCCCGATCCGGGACCGGATCTAGTGGGGGGCAGACTCTCTCTTTTTGCTCAGGCTTGGGCAAGAGATGTTCAGGATCCCTGGACGCTAGAAATAGTTTCTCAGGGTTATCTTCTGGAATTCAAGGAACTACCCCCAAGGGGAAGGTTCCACATGTCTCACTTATCCTCAAACCAAATAAAGAGACAGGCATTCTTACATTGTGTAGAAGACCTGTTAAAGATGGGAGTGATACACCCAATTCCAACGGCGGAACAAGGAATGGGATTTTACTCAAATCTGTTTGTAGTTCCCAAAAAAGAGGGAACTTTCAGACCAATTCTGGATTTAAAGATTCTAAACAAATTTCTCAGAGTACCATCGTTCAAAATGGAAACCATTCGAACGATTCTACCCACAATCCAGGAAGGTCAATTTATGACTACCGTGGATCTAAAGGATGCGTATCTACATATTCCTATCCACAAAGAACATCATCAGTTCCTAAGGTTCGCCTTTCTGGACAAACATTACCAGTTTGTGGCCCTCCCATTCGGATTAGCCACTGCTCCAAGGATTTTCACAAAGGTACTCGGGTCCCTTCTAGTGGTTCTAAGATCGAGGGGCATTACAGTAGTACCGTATTTGGACGACATTCTAATACAAGCGTCGTCCCTTTCAAAAGCAAAGGCTCATACAGACATCGTTCTGGCCTTTCTCAGATCTCACGGATGGAAGGTGAACATAGAAAAAAGTTCTCTGTCTCCGTCAACAAGAGTTCCCTTCTTGGGAACAATAAAAGATTCCTTAGAAATGAGGATTTTTCTGACAGATGTCAGAAAGTCAAAACTTTTAAGCGCTTGTCAAGTTCTTCACTCTGTTCCACGTCCTTCCATAGCTCAGTGCATGGAAGTAGTAGGGTTGATGGTTGCAGCAATGGACATAGTTCCTTTTGCACTAATTCATCTAAGACCATTACAACTGTGCATGCTCAAACAGTGGAATGGGGATTATACAGACTTGTCTCCAGTGATCCAAGTAGATCAGAAGACCAGAGATTCACTCCGTTGGTGGCGGACCCTGGACCATCTATCCCAGGGAATGAGCTTCCGCAGACCAGAGTCGGTCATTGTCACGACCGACGCCAGTCTAGTGGGCTGGGGCGCGGTCTGGGAATCCCTGAAAGCTCAGGGACTATGGTCTCGGGAAGAGTCTCTTCTCCCGATAAACATTCTGGAACTAAGAGCGATATTCAATGCTCTCAGGGCTTGGCCTCAGCTTGCAAAGGCCAGATTCATAAGATTCCAATCAGACAACATGACGACAGTTGCGTATATCAATCATCAGGGGGGAACAAGGAGTTCCCTAGCGATGAAAGAAGTGACCAAAATAATACAATGGGCGGAGGATCACTCCTGCCATCTATCTGCGATCCACATCCCAGGTGTGGAAAACTGGAAAGCGGATTATCTGAGTCGTCAGACATTCCATCCGGGGGAGTGGGAACTCCACCCGGAGATTTTTGCCCAGTTGACTCAATTATGGGGCATTCCAGACATGGATCTGATGGTGTCTCGTCAGAACTTCAAGGTTCCTTGCTACGGGTCCAGATCCAGGGATCCCAAGGCGACTCTAGTGGATGCACTAGTAGCGCCTTGGACCTTCAACTTAGCTTATGTGTTCCCACCGTTTCCTCTCATTCCCAGGCTGGTAGCCAGGATCAAACAGGAGAGGGTCTCGGTGATCTTGATAGCTCCTGCGTGGCCACGCAGGACTTGGTATGCAGACCTGGTGAATATGTCATCGGTTCCACCATGGAAGCTACCTTTGAGACAGGACCTTCTTGTTCAGGGTCCATTCGAACATCCAAATCTGGCCTCCCTCCAGCTGACGGCTTGGAGATTGAACGCTTGATTCTATGAAAGCGTGGGTTTTCAGATTTGGTGATTGATACTCTGGTTCAGGCCAGAAAACCGGTAACTAGAAAGATTTACCATAAAATATGGAAAAGATATATCTGCTGGTGTGAATCCAAGGGATTCCCTTGGAATAAGGTAAAAATTCCTAAGATTCTTTCCTTTCTGCAAGAAGGTTTGGATAAAGGATTATCTGCGAGTTCTCTAAAGGGACAGATTTCTGCTTTATCTGTCTTACTACACAAACGACTGGCAGCTATGCCAGATGTTCAAGCATTTGTTCAGGCTCTGGTTAGGATCAAGCCTGTTTACAGACCTTTGACTCCTCCCTGGAGTTTAAATCTAGTTCTTTCAGTTCTTCAAGGGGTTCCGTTTGAACCTCTACATTCCATAGATATTAAGTTGTTATCTTGGAAAGTTTTGTTTTTGGTTGCTATTTCTTCTGCTAGAAGAGTTTCAGAGTTATCTGCTCTGCAGTGTTCTCCGCCCTATCTGGTGTTCCATGCAGATAAGGTGGTTTTGCGTACTAAGCCTGGTTTTCTTCCAAAAGTTGTTTCTAATAAAAATATTAACCAGGAGATAGTTGTACCTTCTTTGTGTCCGAATCCAGTTTCAAAGAAGGAACGTTTGTTACACAATTTGGACGTAGTCCGTGCTCTAAAATTCTATTTAGAAGCTACAAAAGATTTCAGACAAACATCTTCTCTGTTTGTCGTCAATTCTGGTAAAAGGAGAGGTCAAAAAGCGACTTCTACCTCTCTTTCCATTTGGCTTAAAAGCATCATCCGATTGGCTTACGAGACTGCCGGACGGCAGCCTCCTGAAAGAATCACAGCTCACTCCACTAGGGCTGTGGCTTCCATATGGGCCTTCAAGAACGAGGCTTCTGTTGATCAGATATGTAAGGCAGCGACTTGGTCTTCACTGCACACTTTTGCCAAATTTTACAAATTTGATACTTTTGCTTCCTCGGAGGCTATTTTTGGGAGAAAGGTTTTGCAAGCCGTGGTGCCTTCCGTTTAGGTAACCTGATTTGCTCCCTCCCTTCATCCATGTCCTAAAGCTTTGGTATTGGTTCCCACAAGTAAGGATGACGCCGTGGACCGGACACATCAATGTTGGAGAAAACAGAATTTATGCTTACCTGATAAATTACTTTCTCCAATGGTGTGTCCGGTCCACGGCCCGCCCTGGTTTTTTAATCAGGTCTGATGAATTATTTTCTCTAACTACAGTCACCACGGTACCATATGGTTTCTCCTATATTTTTCCTCCTGTCCGTCGGTCGAATGACTGGGGTGGGCGGAGCCTAGGAGGGACTATATGGACAGCTTTGCTGGGACTCTTTGCCATTTCCTGTTGGGGAAGAGATATTCCCACAAGTAAGGATGACGCCGTGGACCGGACACACCGTTGGAGAAAGTAATTTATCAGGTAAGCATAAATTCTTTTTTTTGTATGGGCACTTTCTTTATATCACAGAATAAATTTATTTCTATTTCTCCAACATTGGTGTGTCCGGTCCACGGCGTCATCCTTGCTTGTGGGAATATCTCTTCCCCAACAGGAAATGGCAAAGAGTCCCAGCAAAGCTGTCCATATAGTCCCTCCTAGGCTCCGCCCACCCCAGTCATTCTCTTTGCCATTGCACCGGCAACATCTCCACGGAGATGGTTAAGAGTATGTGGTGTTTAGTTATAGTTTTTTAATTCTACTATCAAGAGTTTGTTATTTTAAAATAGTGCTGGTATGTACTATTTACTCTGAAACAGAAAAAGATGAAGAGTTCTGTTTGTGAGAGGAAGATGATTTTAGCAGACAGTAACTAAAATCGTTTGCTGTTTCCACATAGGACTGTTGAGATGAAGTAACTTCAGTTGGGGGAAACAGTTAGCAGACTTTTCTGCTTAAGGTATGACTAGCCATATTTCTAACAAAACTGTGTAATGCTGGAAGGCTGTCATTTCCCCTCATGGGGACCGGTAAGCCATTTTCTTAGTCTCAAACAGAATAAAGGGCTTAATATGGGCTATAAAACTGGTAGACACTTTTATGGGCAAAATCGATTGCTTTATTTGGGCATTTTATACATGTTTATGCTTGTAATTCACACTTATAAGCTTGGGGAACGTTTTTTAACATCAGGCACTGTGTTAGACACCTTTCCAGTCAGGAAGGGCCTTCCCAGTTGTAGGCTGAGCCTCATTTTCGCGCCATTAATGCGCAGTTACTTTTGAGAGCAAGACATGCAGATGCATGTGTGAGGATCTGAAAGTACTTGGAAAAGTTCCTAGAAGGCTTCACCTGGTATCGTATTCCCCCCTGGGTTTGGTAAAGTCGCAGCAAAGGCTGTAGCTGGGACTGTAGAGGGGTTAAAACTGTAACCGGCTCCGGTTTCTTTATTTTAAGGGTTAAAGCTCTGAAAATTGGTGTGCAATACTTTGAATGCTTTAAGACACTGTGGTGAAAATTTGGTAAATTTTGAACAATTCCTTCAAAGAGACAGTAACGGTTTTGTTTTAAAACGGTTTTTTGTACTTTTTTGACAAGTTTAAGCCTGTTTAACATGTCTGCACCTTCAGATAAGCTATGTTCTATATGTTTGAAGATCAATGTATGTCCCCCTTCAAAATTGTGTGATAATTGTGCCATAGCGTCCAAACAAAGTAAGGACAGTATTGCCACAGATAGTAAAGTTGCCCAAGATGATTCATCAGATGAAGGGAGTAGACATAGTTCTACATCATCTCCTTCTGTGTCTACACCAGTTTTGCCCAAGCAGGAAGCCCCTAGTACTTCTAGCGCGCCAATGCTTATTACTATGCAACAATTAATGGCAGTAATGGATAACTCCATAGCAAATATTTTATCCAAAATGCCTGCATATCAGAGAAAGCGTGATTGCTCTGTTTTAAACACTGTAGAGCAGGAGGGCGCTGATGATAATTGCTCTGTCATACCCTCACACGAATCTGAAGGGGTCATGAGGGAGGTTTTGTCGGATGGGGAAATTTCAGATTCAGGTAAAATTTCTCAACAAGCAGAACCTGATGTTGTGACATTTAAATTTAAATTAGAGCATCTCCGCTCACTGCTTAAGGAGGTGGTATCTACTCTGGATGATTGTGACAACCTGGTCATTCCAGAAAAATTATGCAAGATGGACAAGTTCCTAGAGGTTCCGGTGCACCCTGACGCTTTTCCTATACCCAAGCGGGTGGCGGATATAGTGAATAAGGAGTGGGAGAAGCACGGTATACCTTTTGTCCCCCCTCCTATATTTAAGAAATTATTTCCTATGGTTGGGGAACGTTTTTTAACATCAGGCACTGTGTTAGACACCTTTCCAGTCAGGAAGGGCCTTCCCAGTTGTAGGCTGAGCCTCATTTTCGCGCCATTAATGCGCAGTTACTTTTGAGAGCAAGACATGCAGATGCATGTGTGAGGATCTGAAAGTACTTGGAAAAGTTCCTAGAAGGCTTCACCTGGTATCGTATTCCCCCCTGGGTTTGGTAAAGTCGCAGCAAAGGCTGTAGCTGGGACTGTAGAGGGGTTAAAACTGTAACCGGCTCCGGTTTCTTTATTTTAAGGGTTAAAGCTCTGAAAATTGGTGTGCAATACTTTGAATGCTTTAAGACACTGTGGTGAAAATTTGGTAAATTTTGAACAATTCCTTCAAAGAGACAGTAACGGTTTTGTTTTAAAACGGTTTTTGTACTTTTTTGACAAGTTTAAGCCTGTTTAACATGTCTGCACCTTCAGATAAGCTATGTTCTATATGTTTGAAGATCAATGTATGTCCCCCTTCAAAATTGTGTGATAATTGTGCCATAGCGTCCAAACAAAGTAAGAACAGTATTGCCACAGATAGTAAAGTTGCCCAAGATGATTCATCAGATGAAGGGAGTAGACATAGTTCTACATCATCTCCTTCTGTGTCTACACCAGTTTTGCCCAAGCAGGAAGCCCCTAGTACTTCTAGCGCGCCAATGCTTATTACTATGCAACAATTAACGGCAGTAATGGATAACTCCATAGCAAATATTTTATCCAAAATGCCTGCATATCAGAGAAAGCGTGATTGCTCTGTTTTAAACACTGTAGAGCAGGAGGGCGCTGATGATATTTGCTCTGTCATACCCTCACACGAATCTGAAGGGGTCATGAGGGAGGTTTTGTCGGATGGGGAAATTTCAGATTCAGGTAAAATTTCTCAACAAGCAGAACCTGATGTTGTGACATTTAAATTTAAATTAGAGCATCTCCGCTCACTGCTTAAGGAGGTGTTATCTACTCTGGATGATTGTGACAACCTGGTCATTGCAGAAAAATTATGCAAGATGGACAAGTTCCTAGAGGTTCCGGTGCACCCTGACGCTTTTCCTATACCCAAGCGGGTGGCGGATATAGTGAATAAGGAGTGGGAGAAGCACGGTATACCTTTTGTCCCCCCTCCTATATTTAAGAAATTATTTCCTATGGTTGGGGAACGTTTTTTAACATCAGGCACTGTGTTAGACACCTTTCCAGTCAGGAAGGGCCTTCCCAGTTGTAGGCTGAGCCTCATTTTCGTGCCATTAATGCGCAGTTACTTTTGAGAGCAAGACATGCAGATGCATGTGTGAGGATCTGAAAGTACTTGGAAAAGTTCCTAGAAGGCTTCACCTGGTATCGTATTCCCCCCTGGGTTTGGTAAAGTCGCAGCAAAGGCTGTAGCTGGGACTGTAGAGGGGTTAAAACTGTAACCGGCTCCGGTTTCTTTATTTTAAGGGTTAAAGCTCTGAAAATTGGTGTGCAATACTTTGAATGCTTTAAGACACTGTGGTGAAAATTTGGTAAATTTTGAACAATTCCTTCAAAGAGACAGTAACGGTTTTGTTTTAAAGCGGTTTTTGTACTTTTTTGACAAGTTTAAGCCTGTTTAACATGTCTGCACCTTCAGATAAGCTATGTTCTATATGTTTGAAGATCAATGTATGTCCCCCTTCAAAATTGTGTGATAATTGTGCCATAGCGTCCAAACAAAGTAAGGACAGTATTGCCACAGATAGTAAAGTTGCCCAAGATGATTCATCAGATGAAGGGAGTAGACATAGTTCTACATCATCTCCTTCTGTGTCTACACCAGTTTTGCCCAAGCAGGAAGCCCCTAGTACTTCTAGCGCGCCAATGCTTATTACTATGCAACAATTAACGGCAGTAATGGATAACTCCATAGCAAATATTTTATCCAAAATGCCTGCATATCAGAGAAAGCGTGATTGCTCTGTTTTAAACACTGTAGAGCAGGAGGGCGCTGATGATAATTGCTCTGTCATACCCTCACACGAATCTGAAGGGGTCATGAGGGAGGTTTTGTCGGATGGGGAAATTTCAGATTCAGGTAAAATTTCTCAACAAGCAGAACCTGATGTTGTGACATTTAAATTTAAATTAGAGCATCTCCGCTCACTGCTTAAGGAGGTGTTATCTACTCTGGATGATTGTGACAACCTGGTCATTCCAGAAAAATTATGCAAGATGGACAAGTTCCTAGAGGTTCCGGTGCACCCTGACGCTTTTCCTATACCCAAGCGGGTGGCGGATATAGTGAATAAGGAGTGGGAGAAGCCCGGTATACCTTTTGTCCCCCCTCCTATATTTAAGAAATTATTTCCTATGGTTGACCCCAGAAAGGACTTATGGCAGACAGTCCCTAAGGTCGAGGGGGCAGTTTCTACTTTAAACAAGCGCACTACTATTCCTATCGAGGATAATTGTGCTTTCAAAGATCCTATGGATAAAAAATTGGAGGGTTTGCTTAAAAAGATTTTTGTACAGCAAGGTTACCTCCTGCAACCCATTTCGTGCATTGTTCCTGTCACTACAGCAGCGTGTTTCTGGTTCGAGGAACTAGAAAAGTCGCTCAGTAGAGAGACTCCGTATGAGGAGGTTATGGACAGAGTTCACACACTCAAGTTGGCTAATTCTTTTATTTTAGATGCCACTTTGCAACTAGCTAAATTAGCGGCGAAAAATTCAGGGTTTGCAATTGTGGCGCACAGAGCGCTTTGGCTAAAGTCTTGGTCAGCGGATGTATCTTCCAAGACAAAATTACTTAATATCCCCTTCAAGGGTAAGACTCTCTTTGGGCCAGAATTGAAAGAGATTATTTCAGACATCACTGGGGGAAAGGGCCATGCCCTCCCACAAGATAGGCCTTTCAAAGCCAAGAATAAGTCTAATTTTCGTTCCTTTCGCAATTTCAGGAACGGACCGGCCTCTAACTCTGCATCCTCTAAACAAGAGGGTAATACCTCTCAATCCAAACCAGCCTGGAAACCGACGCAAGGCTGGAACAAGGGTAAGCAGGCCAAGAAGCCTGCTGCTGCTAACAAAACAGCATGAAGGAGTAGCCCCCGATCCGGGACCGGATCTAGTAGGGGGCAGACTCTCTCTCTTTGCTCAGGCTTGGGCAAGAGATGTTCAGGATCCCTGGACACTAGAAATAGTTTCTCAGGGTTATCTTCTGGAATTCAAGGAACTACCCCCAAGGGGAAGGTTCCACATGTCTCACTTATCCTCAAACCAAATAAAGAGACAGGCATTCTTACATTGTGTAGAAGACCTGTTAAAGATGGGAGTGATACACCCAGTTCCAACGGCGGAACAAGGACTACCCACCATCCAGGAAGGTCAATTTATGACTACCATGGATCTAAAGGATGCGTATCTACATATTCCTATCCACAAAGAACATCATCAGTTCCTAAGATTTGCCTTTCTGGACAAACATTACCAGTTTGTGGCCCTCCCATTCGGGTTAGCCACTGCTCCAAGGATTTTCACAAAGGTACTCGGATCCCTTCTAGCGGTTCTAAGACCAAGGGGCATTGCAGTAGTACCGTACTTGGACGACATTCTAATACAAGTGTCGTCTTTTTCAAAGGCAAAGGCTCACACAGACATCGTTCTGGCCTTTCTCAGATCTCACGGATGGAAGGTGAACATAGAAAAAAGTTCCCTGTCTCTGTCGACAAGAGTTCCCTTCTTGGGAACAATAATAGATTCTTTATAAATGAGGATTTTCCTGACAGAAGTCAGAAAGTCAAAACTTCTAAACGCTTGTCAAGTTCTTCATTCAATTCCTCGTCCTTCCGTAGCTCAGTGCATGGAAGTAGTAGGATTGATGGTTGCAGTAATGGACATAGTTCCTTTTGCGCGAATTCATCTAAGACCATTACAACTGTGCATGCTGAAACAGTGGAATGGGGACTATACAGACTTGTCTCCAGTGATTCAAGTAGATCAGAAGACCAGAGACTCACTCCATTGGTGGCTAACCCTGGACCACCTGTCCCAGGGGATGAGCTTCCGCAGACCAGAGTGGGTCATCGTCACGACCGACGCCAGTCTAGTGGGCTGGGGAGCGGTCTGGAAATCCCTGAAGGCTCAGGGACTATGGTCTCGGGAAGAGTCTCTTCTCCCGATAAACATTCTGGAACTGAGAGCGATATTCAATGCTCTCAGGGCTTGGCCTCAACTAGCAAAGGCCAGATTCATAAGATTCCAATCAGACAACATGACGACTGTTGCTTATATCAATCATCAGGGGGTAACAAGGAGTTCCCTGGCGATGAAAGAAGTGACCAAAATAATAAAATGGGCAGAGGATCACTCCTGCCACCTATCTGCGATCCACATCCCAGGTGTGGAAAACTGGGAGGCGGATTATCTGAGTCGTCAGACATTCCATCCGGGGGAGTGGGAACTCCACCCGGAGATCTTTGCCCAGTTGACTCAATTATGGGGCATTCCAGATATGGATCTGATGGCGTCTCATCAGAACTTCAAGGTTCCTTGCTACGGGTCCAGATCCAGGGATCCCAAGGCGACTCTAGTGGATGCACTAGTAGCGCCTTGGACCTTCAACCTAGCCTATGTGTTTCCACCGTTTCCTCTCATTCCCAGGCTGGTAGCCAGGATCAAGCAGGAGAGGGCCTCGGTGATCTTGATAGCTCCTGCGTGGCCACGCAGGACTTGGTATGCAGACCTGGTGAATATGTCATCGGCTCCACCATGGAAGCTACCTTTGAGACAGGATCTTCTAGTACAAGGTCCATTTGAACATCCAAATCTAGTTTCCCTCCAGCTGACGGCTTGGAAATTGAACGCTTGATTCTATCAAAGCGTGGGTTTTCAGATTCTGTGATAGATACTCTAGTTCAAGCCAGAAAACCGGTTACTAGAAAAATTTACCATAAAATATGGAAAAGATATATCTGCTGGTGTGAATCCAAGGGATTCTTATGGAATAAGATCAAAATCCCTAAGATCCTTTCCTTTCTACAAGAGGGTTTGGATAAAGGATTATCAGCGAGTTCTCTAAAGGGACAGATTTCTGCTTTATCTGTCTTATTACACAAACGACTGGCAGCTGTGCCAGATGTTCAAGCATTTGTTCAGGCTCTGGTTAGGATCAAGCCTGTTTACAGACCTTTGACTCCTCCCTGGAGTTTAAATCTAGTTCTTTCAGTTCTTCAAGGGGTTCCGTTTGAACCTCTACATTCCATAGATATTAAGTTGTTATCTTGGAAAGTTTTGTTTTTGGTTGCTATTTCTTCTGCTAGAAGAGTTTCTGAGTTATCTGCTCTGCAGTGTTCTCCGCCCTATCTGGTGTTCCATGCAGATAAGGTTGTTTTGCATACTAAGCCTGGTTTTCTTCCAAAGGTTGTTTCTAACAAAAATATTAACCAGGAGATAATTGTTCCTTCTTTGTGTCCGAATCCAGTTTCAAAGAAGGAATGTTTGTTACACAATTTAGACGTAGTCCGTGCTCTAAAATTCTATTTAGAAGCTACAAAAGAGTACAGACAAACTTCTTCTCTGTTTGTCGTCTATTCTGGTAAAAGGAGAGGTCAAAAAGCGACTTCTACCTCTCTTTCTTTTTGGCTTAAAAGCATCATCCGATTGGCTTACGAGACTGCCGGACGGCAACCTCCAGAAAGAATCACAGCTCACTCCACTAGGGCTGTGGCTTCCACATGGGCCTTCAAGAATGAGGCTTCTGTTGATCAGATATGTAAGGCAGCGACTTGGTCTTCACTGCACACTTTTGCCAAATTTTACAAATTTGATACTTTTGCTTCTTCAGAGGCTATTTTTGGGAGAAAGGTTTTGCAAGCCGTGGTGCCTTCTGTTTAGGTAACCTGATTTGCTTCCTCCCTTCATCCGTGTCCTAAAGCTTTGGTATTGGTTCCCACAAGTAAGGATGACGCCGTGGACCGGACAC
Organism: Bombina bombina; assembly: GCF_027579735.1. Taxonomy (NCBI): domain Eukaryota; kingdom Metazoa; phylum Chordata; class Amphibia; order Anura; family Bombinatoridae; genus Bombina; species Bombina bombina. The sequence continues at coordinate 76,245,370 of NC_069510.1, read as the reverse complement.
ACCAATGTTGGAGAAAACAGAATTTATGCTTACCTGATAAATTACTTTCTCCAACGGTGTGTCCGGTCCACGGCCCGCCCTGGTTTTTTAATCAGGTTTGATGAATTATTTTCTCTAACTACAGTCACCACGGCACCCTATAGTTTCTCCTGTTTTTTTCCTCCTGTCCGTCGGTCGAATGACTGGGGTGGGCGGAGCCTAGGAGGGACTATATGGACAGCTTTGGTGGGACTCTTTGCCATTTCCTGTTGGGGAAGAGATATTCCCACAAGTAAGGATGACGCCGTGGACCGGACACACTGTTGGAGAAAGTAATTTATCAGGTAAGCATAAATTCTGTTTTTCATGCCCCCTCTACTAGATATAAGTCTTTATAGTATGTGTTTTTCTAGTGTTGACTCAGATCATGAATGGCCTTCTTTTATAAAGTCTAATCTTTATGGCAAGTGTTTTTAATAAGTATGTTGATATATTGTCATATTCATTAGGCTGATGGGCTGATATCTACTTGTGTTTATATTGCTATGGCCTATTGACATTATAATTTTCTTGTTTTCTCTTGTAAGGTGTATCCAGTCCACAGATCATCCATTACTTGTGGGATATTCTCATTCCCAACAGGAATTTGCAAGAGGAAACCCACAGCAGAGCTGCAATATAGCTCCTCCCCTAACTGTCATACCCAGTCATTCTCTTGCAACTCTCAACAAGCAAGGAGGTCGTAAGAGACAGTGGTTAAATATAGCTAGTTTATTTCTCTTGTTAAGTGTAGTCTGTCCACGGGTCATCCATTACTTATGGAATATATCTCTTCCTAACAGGAAGCTGCAAGAGGATCACCCAAGCAGAGCTGCTATATAGCTCCTCCCCTCACATGTCATATACAGTCATTCTCTTGCAGCCTAACTAAAGATAGGTCGCTGTGAGAGGTCTGTGGTGTTTTTTAACTTAGTTTATTTCTTCAATCAAAAGTTTGTTATTTTAAATGGCACCGGAGTGTGCTGTTTGTTCTCAGGCAGCATTAGAAGAAGAATCTGCCTGCGTTTTCTATGATCTTAGCAGACGTAACTAAGATCCACTGGCTGTTCTCATCTGAGGAGTGAGGTAACTTCAGAAAAGGGGAATAGCATGCAGGGCCCCCCTGCAAATGAGGTATGTGCAGTAAATTATTTTTCTGAGGAATGGAATTGACTGAGAAAATACTGCTGATACCAATGTAACGTAAGTTCAGCCTTAAATGCAGTGATAGCGACTGGTATTAGGCTGATGAGTGTGTGTACACTGAATGTATTTTTCTAAGGAATGGAATTGACTCTGAAAATACTGTTAATACTGAAATAATGTATGAGCCTTAACTGCAGTAAAAGCGACTGGTAGCAGGCTTATTAATAAAACTTCATAACTTTTCAAATGTATGTTTAAAACGTTTACTGGCATGTTAATCATTTTTTGTGAGGTACTTGGTGATAAAACTTATTGGGGCATGATTTTTACCACATGGCCATCTTTGTTTTCTGCATAGAAACAGTTATCTGAGCTTCCCCACTGTTGTAATATGAGTGGGAGGGGCCTATTTTAGCGTTTTTTTGCGTAGTAAAAATTCAGTCACAATCTGTCTACTTCATCCTCCATGATCCAGATCGTCTCTAGAGAGCTCAGGGGTCTTCAAAATTCATTTTGAGGGAGGTAATCAGTCACAGCAGACCTGTGACAGTGTGTTTTGACTGTGATAAAAACGTTAATTATTAAATTGTTATCCGTTTTTGGGTATTAAGGGGTTAATCATCCATTTGCTGGTGGGTGCAATCCTTTGCTAACTTAATACATTTACTGTGAAAAATTGGTTGCTATAACTATTTTGGTTCATTGTTATTTCAACTGTGACAGCTTTTTGTGCTTCTTAAAGGCACAGTAGCGTTTTTTATATTGCTTGTAAATTTATTTAGAAAAGTATTTCCAAGCTTGCTAGTCTCATTGCTAGTCTGTTTAAACATGTCTGACACAGATGAATCTCTTTGTTCACTATGTTTAAAGGCCAATGTGGAGTCCAATAGAAATTTGTGTACTAATTGCATTGATGTTACTTTAAATAAAAGTCAATCTTTACATGTAAAGAAATGATCACCAGACAACGAGGGGGAAGTTATGCCGACTAACTCTCCTCACGTGTCAGTACCTTCGCCTCCCGCTCAGGAGGTGCGTGATTTTGTGGCGCCAAGTACATCAAGGAGGCCCTTACAAATCACTTTGCAAGACATGGCTACTGTTATGACAGAAGTATTATCTAAATTGCCAGAATTAATAGGCAAGCGCGATAGCTCTGGGTTAAGGACAGAGCGCGCGGATGAGGTGAGAGCCATATCAGATACTGCGTCACAGTTTGCAGAACATGAAGACGGAGAGCTTCATTCTGTGGGTGACGGATCTGATCCAGGGAGACTGGATTCAGAGATTTCAAATTTTAAATTTAAGCTTGAGAATTTCCGCATATTGCTAGGGGAGGTATTAGCGGCTCTGAATGATTGTAACACGGTTGCAATTCCAGAAAAATTATGTAGGTTGGATAGATACTATGCAGTACCGGTGTGTACTGACGTGTTTCCTATACCTAAAAGGCTTACAGAGATTATTAGCAAGGAGTGGGATAGACCTGGTGTGCCTTTTTCCCCTCCTCCCATATTTAGGAAAATGTTTCCTATAGACGCCACCACACGAGACTTATGGCAGACGGTCCCTAAGGTGGAGGGAGCAGTTTCTACTTTAGCTAAGCGTACCACTATCCCGGTGGAGGATAGTTGTGCCTTTTCAGATCCAATGGATAAGAAATTAGAGGGTTACCTTAAGAAAATGTTTGTTCAACAAGGTTTTATCTTACAGCCCCTTGCATGCATTGCGCCTGTCACTGCTGCGGCGGCATTCTGGTTTGAGTCTCTGGAAGAGGCCATTCGCACAGCTCCATTGGATGAAATTATGAACAAGCTTAAAGCACTTAAGCTAGCTAACGCATTTGTTTCTGATGCCGTTGTACATTTAACCAAACTTACGGCTAAGAACTCCGGATTCGCCATCCAAGTGCGCAGAGCGCTATGGCTTAAATCCTGGTCAGCTGACGTGACTTCTAAATCTAAATTGCTTTATATTCCTTTCAAAGGGCAGACCTTATTCGGGCCCGGCTTGAAAGAAATTATAGCTGACATTACGGGAGGTAAGGGCCATGCTCTACCTCAGGACAGGGCCAAATCAAAGGCCAAACAGTCTAATTTTCGTGCCTTTCGTAACTTCAAGGCAGGAGCAGCATCAACTTCCTCCGCTCCAAAACAGGAAGGAGCTGTTGCTCGTTACAGGCAGGGCTGGAAAGTTAACCAGTCCTGGAACAAGGGCAAGCAGGCCAAGAAACCTCTTGCTGCCCCTAAGACAGCATGAAGAGAGGGCCCCCTATCCGGAAACGGATCTAGTGGGGGGCAGACTTTCTCTCTTCGCCCAGGCTTGGGCAAGAGATGTCCAGGATCCCTGGGCGTTGGAGATCATATCTCAGGGATATCTCCTGGACTTCAAAACTTCTCCTCCACGAGGGAGATTTCATCTTTCAAGGTTATCAGCAAACCAAATAAAGAAAGAGGCGTTTCTACGCTGTGTACAAGACCTCTTACTAATGGGGGTGATCCACCCAGTTCCGCGGACGGAACACGGGCAAGGATTCTATTCAAATCTATTTGTGGTTCCCAAGAAAGAGGGAACCTTCAGACCAATCTTGGACTTAAAAATCCTAAACAAATTCCTAAGAGTTCCATCATTCAAAATGGAAACTATTCGAACCATCCTTCCCATGATCCAAGAGGGTCAGTACATGACCACAGTGGACTTAAAGGATGCCTACCTTCACATACCGATTCACAAGGATCATTATCGGTACCTAAGATTTGCTTTCCTAGACAGGCATTACCAGTTTGTAGCTCTTCCCTTCGGATTAGCTACGGCTCCAAGAATCTTTACAAAAGTTCTGGGCTCACTTCTGGCGGTACTAAGACCGCGAGGCATAGCGGTGACTCCGTACCTAGATGACATTCTGATACAAGCGTCAAGTTTTCAAACTGCCAAGTCTCATACAGAGATAGTTCTGGCATTTCTGAGGTCGCATGGGTGGAAGGTGAATGTGGAAAAGAGTTCTCTATTACCACTTATAAGGGTTCCCTTTCTAGGGACTCTTATAGATTCTGTAGAGATGAAAATTTACCTGACAGAGGCCAGGTTATCAAAACTTCTAAATGCTTGCTGTGTCCTTCATTCCATTCCACACCCGTCAGTAGCTCAGTGCATGGAAGTAATCGGCTTAATGGTAGCGGCAATGGACATAGTACCATTTGCGCGCCTGCATCTCAGACCGCTGCAATTGTGCATGCTAAGTCAGTGGAACGGGGATTACTCAGATTTGTCCCCCCTACTAAATCTGGATCAAGAGACCAGAGATTCTCTTCTATGGTGGCTTTCTCGGCCACATCTGTCCAAGGGGATGACCTTTCGCAGGCCAGATTGGACGATTGTAACAACAGACGCCAGCCTTCTAGGCTGGGGCGCAGTCTGGAACTCCCTGAAGGCTCAGGGATTATGGACTCAGGAGGAGAAACTCCTCCCAATAAATATTCTGGAATTAAGAGCAATATTCAATGCTCTCCTAGCTTGGCCTCAGTTAGCAACTCTGAGGTTTATCAGATTTCAGTCGGACAACATCACGACTGTGGCTTACATCAACCATCAAGGGGGAACCAGAAGTTCCCTAGCGATGTTGGAAGTCTCAAAGATAATTTGCTGGGCAGAGTTTCACTCTTGCCACCTGTCAGCGATTTACATCCCAGACGTGGAGAACTGGAAGGTGGATTTTCTAAGTCGCCAGACTTTTCATCCGGGGGAGTGGGAACTTCATCCGGAGGTCTTTGCTCAACTGATTCATCGTTGGGGCAAACCAGATCTGGATCTCATGGCGTCTCGCCAGAATGCCAAGCTTCCTTGTTACGGATCCAGGTCCAGGGACCCGGGAGCGGTGCTGATAGATGCTCTGACAGCCCCTTGGGTCTTCAACATGGCTTATGTGTTTCCACCATTTCCGATGCTTCCTCGTTTGATTGCCAAGATCAAACAGGAGAGAGCTTCGGTGATTCTGATAGCGCCTGCGTGGCCACGCAGGACCTGGTATGCAGACCTAGTGGACATGTCGTCCTGTCCACCGTGGTCTCTGCCTCTGAGACAGGACCTTCTAATTCATGGTCCTTTCAACCATCCAAATCTAATTTCTCTGAGGCTGACTGCATGGAGATTGAACGCTTGATTCTATCAAAGCGTGGCTTCTCGGAGTCGGTTATTGATACCTTAATACAGGCTAGGAAGCCTGTTACCAGAAAAATTTACCATAAGATATGGCGTAAATATTTATATTGGTGCGAATCCAAGTGTTACTCATGGAGTAAGGTTAGGATTCCTAGGATATTGTCCTTTCTACAAGAGGGTTTAGAAAAGGGCTTATCTGCTAGTTCGTTAAAGGGACAGATTTCTGCTCTGTCTATTCTTCTACACAAACGTCTGGCTGAAGTTCCAGACGTTCAGGCTTTTTGTCAGGCTTTAGCTAGGATTAAGCCTGTGTTTAAGACTGTTGCTCCGCCGTGGAGCTTAAACTTAGTTCTTAACGTTCTTCAAGGCGTTCCATTTGAACCCCTTCATTCCATTGATATCAAGCTGTTATCCTGGAAGGTTCTGTTTTTGATGGCTATTTCCTCGGCTCGAAGAGTCTCTGAGTTATCTGCCTTACATTGTGATTCTCCTTATCTGATTTTTCATTCAGACAAGGTAGTTCTGCATACTAAACCTGGGTTCTTACCTAAGGTAGTTACTGACAGGAATATCAATCAAGAGATTGTTGTTCCATCACTGTGTCCTAACCCTTCTTCAAAGAAGGAACGACTTTTGCATAATCTGGACATAGTCCGTGCCCTGAAGTTCTATTTGCAGGCAACTAAAGATTTTCGTCAAACTTCTTCCCTGTTTGTCGTTTACTCTGGACAGAGAAGAGGTCAAAAGGCTTTGGCTACCTCTCTCTCTTTTTGGCTTCGTAGCATAATACGTTTAGCCTATGAGACTGCTGGACAGCAGCCTCCTGAAAGGATTACAGCTCATTCTACTAGAGCTGTGGCTTCCACCTGGGCCTTTAAAAATGAGGCCTCTGTTGAACAGATTTGCAAGGCTGCAACTTGGTCTTCACTTCACACTTTTTCAAAATTTTACAAATTTGACACTTTTGCTTCTTCGGAGGCTATTTTTGGGAGAAAGGTACTTCAGGCAGTGGTTCCTTCTGTTTAATGTTCCTGCCTTGTCCCTCCCTTCATCCGTGTACTTTAGCTTTGGTATTGGTATTCCATAAGTAATGGATGACCCGTGGACTGACTACACTTAACAAGAGAAAACATAATTTATGCTTACCTGATAAATTTATTTCTCTTGTAGTGTAGTCAGTCCACGGCCCGCCCTGTCTTTAAGGCAGATCTAAATTTTAATTAAACTCCAGTCACCACTGCACCCTATGGTTTCTCCTTTCTCGTCTGGTTTTGGTCGAATGACTGAATATGACATGTGAGGGGAGGAGCTATATAGCAGCTCTGCTTGGGTGATCCTCTTGCAGCTTCCTGTTAGGAAGAGATATATTCCATAAGTAATGGATGACCCGTGGACTGACTACACTACAAGAGAAATAAATGTATCAGGTAAGCATAAATTATGTTTTTCTTCAATCAAAAGTTTGTTATTCTTAAATAGTACCGGAGTTGTGCTATTTTATCTCAGGCAGTAAATAGAAGAAGATCTGCCTGAGGTTTCTATGATCTTAGCAGGTTGCAACTAAGATCCATTGCTGTTCTCACATATATCTGAGGGGATTACACAGATGAGGTAAAACTTCAGCGAGAGAATGGCATGCAGTTTATTCTTCTATCAGGTATGTGCAGTTATAATTTTTTCTAGAGATGGAAAACACTAGAAAATGCTGCTGATACCGGATTAATGTAAGTTAAGCCTGAATACAGTGATTTAATAACGACTGGTATCATGCTTACTCTCAGGGGTAATACCCTTATAAAATTGCAATATAAAACGTTTGCTGGCATGTTTAATCATTTTTATATATGCTTTGGTGATAAAACTTTATTGGGGCCTAGTTTTTTCCACATGGCTGGCTTAAATTTTGCCTAGAAACAGTTTCCTGAGGCTTTCCACTGTTGTAATATGAGTGGGAGGGGCCTATTTTAACGTTTTTTTTGTGCAGTTAAAATTACAAACTAAGACATCCAGATTCCCTCAAAGGCCCTCTGAATGCTATAGGACATCTCTAAAGGGCCCAAATTCTTTCCAAAGTCGTTTATTGGGGAAGGTAGGGCTACAGCTTGCTGTGGCAGTTGGTTGTAACTGTTAAAAAACGTCTATTTCGTTTTTTTGATCTGTTTTTTGAACTAAGGGGTTAATCATCCATTTGCAAGTGGTTGCAATGCTCTGCTAGTCTATTACATACACTGTAAAAATTTCGTTTGATTTACTGCATTTTTTCACTGTTTTTCAAATTCTGACAAAATTTGTTTCTCTTAAAGGCACAGTACCGTTTTTTTATATTTGCTTGTTAACTTGATTTAAAGTGTTTTCCAAGCTTGCTAGTCTCATTGCTAGTCTGTATAAACATGTCTGACATAGAAGAAACTCCTTGTTCATTATGTTTAAAAGCCATGGTGGAACCCCCTCTTAGAATGTGTACCAAATGTACTGATTTCATTTTAGGCAATAAAGATCATTTTCTGTCTTTTAAAAAATTTTATCACCAGAGGAATCTGACGAGGGGGAAGTTATGCCGACTAACTTTCCCCACGTGTCAGACCCTTTGACTCCCGCTTAAGGGACTCACGCTCAAATGGCGCCAAGTACATCTAGGGCGCCCATAGCGTTTACTTTACAAGACATGGCGGCAGTCATGGATAATACACTGTCAGCGGTATTAGCCAGACTACCTGAACTTAGAGGTAAGCGAGATAGCTCTGGGGTGAGACAAAATGCAGAGCATACTGACGCTTTAAGAACCATGTCTGATACTGCCTCAGAAGCTGAGGAAAGAGAGCTTCAGTCAGTGGGTGATGTTAATGACTCAGGAAGATACCTGATTCTAATATTTCTACATTTAAATTTAAGCTTGTACACCTCCGCGTGTTGCTTAGGGAGGTTTTAGCTGCTCTGAATGACTGTGATTCTATTGCAGTGCCAGAGAAATTGTGTAGACTGGATAAATACTTGCGGTGCCGGTGTGTACTGATGTTTTTCCAGTACCTAAAAGGTTCACAAAAATTATTAATAAGGAATGGGATAGACCAGGTGTGCTGTTCTCTTCCCCTCCTTTTTTTTAGAAAAATGTTTCCAATAGACGCCACCACACGGGACTTATGGCAGACAGTCCCTAGGGTGGAGGGAGCAGTTTCTACTCAAGGACAGTTGTGCTTTTTTAGATCCAATGGATAAAATATTAGAAGGTTACCTTAAGAAAATATTTATTCAACAGGTTTTATCCTGCAGCCCCTTGCATGCATTGCCCCTGTCACTGCTGCTGCGGCGTACTGGTTTGAGTCTCTGGAAGAGGCTTTACAGGTAGCGACTCCATTGGATGACATACTTGGCAAACTTAGAGCACTTAAGCTAGCCAATTCTTTTATTTCTGATGCCATTGTTCATTTGACTAAACTAACAGCTAAGAATTCTGGTTTTGCTATACAGGCGCGCAGAGCGCTATGGCTTAAATCATGGTCAGCTGACGTGACTTCAAAATCTAAGCTACTTAACATTCCCTTCAAGGGGCAGACCCTATTCGGGCCTGGTTTGAAGGAGATTATTGCTGATATAACTGGAGGAAAAGGTCGTGCCCTTCCTCAGGACAGGTCCAAATCTAGGGCCAAACAGTCTAATTTTTGTGCCTTTCAAAACTTCAAGGCAGGTGCGGCATCAACTTCCTCTAAATAATAAACAAGAGGGAACTTTTGCTCAATCTAAGACGGTCTGGAGACCAAACCAGACCTGGAAAAAAGGTAAGCAGGTCAAAAAAGCCTGCTGCTGCCTCTAAGACAGCATGAAGGAACGGCCCCCTATCCGGTAACGGATCTAGTAGGGGGCAGACTTTCACTCTTCGCCCAGGCGTGGGCAAGAGATGTTCAGGATCCCTGGGCGTTGGAAATTATATCCCAGGGATATCTTCTGGACTTCAAAGCTTCCCCCCCAAAAGGGAGATTTCACCTTTCACAATTATCTGCACACCAGATAAAGAGAGAGGAATTCTTACACTGTGTATGAGACCTCCTAGTTATGGGAGTGAACAGGAACAGGGTTTTTACTCAAATCTGTTTTTGGCTCTCAAAAAAGAGGGAACCTTCAGACCAATTTTGGATCTAAAGATTTTAAACAAATTCCTCAAAGTTCCGTCGTTCAAGATGGACATCCTACTACTGATCTAGGAGGGTCAATATATGACTACAGTGGATCTAAAGGATGCTTATCTTCACATTCCGATACACAAAGATCATCATCGGTTTCTCAGGTTTGCCTTTCAAGACAGGCATTACCAGTTGTAGCTATTCCCTTTGGATTAGCTACAGCCCCAAGAATCTTTACAAAGGTTCTAGGGTCGCTTATGGCGGTCCTAAGGCCGCGGGGCATAGCAGTAGCCCCTTATTTAGACGACATCCTGATATAGGCGTCAAACTTCCAAATTGCCAAGTCTCATACGGACGTAGTACTGGCATTTCTGATGTCGCCTGGGTGGAAAGTGAACGAGGAAAAGAGTTTTCTATCCCCACTCACAAGAGTTTCCTTTCTAGGGACTCTGATAGATTCTATAGAAATGAAAATTCACCTGACGGAGTCCAGGTTATCAAAGCTTCTAAATTCCTGCCGGGTTCTTCATTCCATTCCGCGCCCTTTGGTGGCTCAGTGTATGGAAGTAATCGGCTTAATGGTAGCGGCAATGGACATAGTGCCGTTTGCACGCTTACATCTCAGACCGCTGCAACTATGCATGCTCAGTGGAGCGGGATTACACAGATTTGTCCCCTCAACTGAATCTGGACGAAGAGACCAGGGATTCTTTTCCCTGGTAGCTATCTCGGGTCCATCTGTCCAAAGGTATGACCTTTCGCAGGCCAGATTGGACAATTGTAACAACAAATGCCAGCCTTCTAGGTTGGGGTGCAGTCTGGAACTCCCTGAAGGCTCAGGGATCGTGGACTCAGGAGGAGTCTCTCCTTCCAATAAATATTCTGGAACTAAGAGCGATATTCAAGGCTCTTCAGGCTTGGCCTCAGTTAGCAACTCTGAGGTACATCAGATTTCAGTCGGACAACATCACGACTGTAGCTTACATCAACCATCAAGGGGGAACAAGAAGTTCCCTAGAGATGTTAGAAGTTTCAAAAATAATTCGCTGGGCAGAGATTCACTCTTGCCACCTATCAGCTATCCATATCCCAGGTGTAGAGCACTGGGAGGCGGATTTTCTAAGTCGTCAGACTTTTCATCCGGGAGAGTGGGAACTCCATCCGGAGGTATTTGCACAACAGATTCATTGTTGGGGCAAACCAGAACTGGATCTCATGGCGTCTCGCCAGAACGCCAAGCTTCCGTGTTACGGATCCAGGTCCAGGGATCCCAAGGCGACACTGATAGTTGGTCTTTCAACCTGGCTTATGTGTTTCCACCGTTTTCTCTGCTCCCTCGACTGATTGCCAAGATCAAGCAGGAGAGAGCATCAGTGATTCTAATAGCACCTGCGTGGCCACGCAGGACCTGGTATGCAGATCTAGTGGACATGTCATCCTTTCCACCATTGTCTCTGCCTCTGAGACAGGACCTTCTACTTCAGGGTCCTTCCAACCATCCAAATCTAATTTCTCTGTGGCTGACTGCCTAGAGATTGAACGCTTGATTTTATAAAAGCGTGGCTTCTCCGAGTCAGTTATTGATACCTTAATACGGGCACGAAAGCCTGTCACCCGGAAAATTTACCATAAGGTATGGCGTAGATATCTTTATTGGTGTGAATCCAAGGGTTACTCATGGAGTAAGGTCAGGATTCCTAGGATATTATCTTTTCTCCAAGAAGGTTGGGAAAAAGGATTGTCAGCTAGTTAAGCGTCTGACAGATGTTCCCGACGTTCAAGCATTTTGTCAGGCTTTAGTTAGAATCAAGCCTGTGTTTAAACCGGTTGCTCCACCATGGAACTTAAACTTGGTTCTTAAGGTTCTTCAAGAAGTTCCGTTTGAACCTCTTCATTCCATAGATATCAAACTTTTATCTTGGAAAGTCCTTTTTTTTTGGTAGCTATTTCCTCGGCTCGTAGAGTCTCCGAGTTATCTGCCTTACAATGTGATTCTCCTTATCTGATTTTCCATTCGGATAAGGTAGTCCTGCGTACCAAACCTGGGTTTTTACCTAAGGTGGTATCTAACAAGAATATCAATCAAGAGATTGTTGTTCCATCCTTGTGTTTCACAATCTGGACGTGGTCCGTGCTTTAAAGTTTTTACTTACAAGCTACTAAAGATTTTCGTCAAACATCTGCTTGGTTTGTTGTCTTCTCTGGACAGAGGAGAGATCAAAAGGCTTCGGCAACCTCTCCTTCTTTTTGGCTAAGAAGCTTAATCCGCTTAGCCTATGAGACTGCTGGACAGCAGCCTCCTGAAAGGATTACAGCTCATTCCACTAGAGCTGTGGCTTCCACTTGGGCCTTTAAAAATGAGGCTTCTTTTGAACAGATTTGCAAGGCGGCGACTTGGTCTTCGCTTCATACTTTTTCAAAATTTTGCAAATTTGATACTTTTGCTTCTTCGGAGGCTATATTTAGGAGAAAGATTTTACAGGCAGTGTTTCCTTCCATTTAAATTCCTGCCTTGTCCCTCCCTTCATCCGTGTACTTTAGCTTTGGTATTGGTATCCCACAAGTAATGGATGATCCGTGGACTGGATACACCTTACAAGAGAAAACACAATTTATGCTTACCTGATAAATTTATTTCTCTTGTGGTGTATCCAGTCCACGGCCCGCCCTGTCATTTTAAGGCAGGTAATTTTTAAATTCAAACTATAGTAACCACTGCACCCTATGGTTCCTCCTTTCTCGGCTTGTTTTCGGTCGAATGACTGGCTATGACAGTTAGGGGAGGAGCTATATTGCAGCTTTGCTGTGGGTTTCCTCTTGCAACTTCCTGTTGGGAATGAGAATATCCCACAAGTAATGGATGATCCATGGACTGGATACACCACAAGAGGAATACATTTATCAGGTAAGCATAAATTGTGTTTTTATAAAGATAAATAATTTGATGAAATGTGGGGCATAAGGGGAGAGGGGTTGCAATTTGAGGGCTGCTATTTGGACCTTTCTTTTTATTATATTGTTAATTTATATAAAAAGGATGGATCGATGTATACTTCCATATTCTGATAGTTGGACTCTAACTAGTAATTTTTTTTTTATTATTATTTTATTAGGGGGCTTAGATTAGGTGTAATTAGTTTAAAATTCTTGTAATATTTTTTTATTTTCTGTAATTTAGTGTTTGTGTTTTTTTGTAGTTTAGTTTATTTAATTGTATTTAATTGTAGGTATTGTAGCTAATATATTTAATTAATTTAATGATAGTGTATTGTTAGGTTTAATTGTTACTTAGGTTAGGATTTATTTTACAGGTAATTTTGTAATTATTTTAACTAGGTAGCTATTAAATAGTTATAAACTATTTAATAGCTATTGTACCTAGTTAAAATTATTAATTACATTGTAGCTATCTTACGGCTAGATTTAGAGTTCTGCGGCCAAAGGTGTGCATTAGCTACGCGTGTATTTTTTCCCCCGCACCTTTTAAATACCGCTGGTATTTAGAGTTCACAGAAGGGCTGCGTTAGGCTCCAAAAAAGGGAGCGTAGAGCATATTTACCGCCACTGCAACTCTCGATACCAGCGGTGCTTACGGACGCGGCCAGCTTCAAAAACGTGCTCGTGCACGATTCCCCCATAGGAAACAATGGGGCTGTTTGAGCTGAAAAAAAACCTAACACCTGCAAAAAAGCAGCGTTAAGCTCCTAACGCAGCCCCATTGTTTCCTATGGGGAAACACTACCTAAGTCTGCACCTAACACCCTAACATGAACCCCGAGTCTAAACACCCCTAACCTTACACTCATTAACCCCTAATCTGCCGCCCCCGCTATTGCTGACCCCTGCATATTATTATTAACCCCTAATCTGCCGCTCCGTACACCGCCGCAACCTACGTTATCCCTATGTACCCCTAATCTGCTGCCCCTAACACCGCCGACCCCTATATTATATTTCTCTTACATGGTGTATCCAGTCCACGGATTCATCCTTACTTGTGGGATATTCTCAATCCCTACAGGAAGTGGCAAAGAGAGCACACAGCAGAGCTGTCCATATAGCTCCCCTCAGGCTCCGCCCCCCCCCCCAGTCATTCTCTTTGCCGCTCTAACAAGTAGCATCTCCACGGGAGGGTAAAGAGTATGTGGTGTTAGATTTGTAGTTTTTATTTCTTCAATCAAGAGTTTGTTATTTTAAAATAGTGCCGGTTTGTACTATTTACTCTGAGGCAGAAAGTGATGAAGATTTCTGCTGAGAGGAAAAAGATTTTAGCATGTTGTAACTAAAATCCATTGCTGTTCCCACACAGGACTGTTGAGTACCGGAGAACTTCAGTTGGGGGGAACAGTTTGCAGGCTTAACTGCTTAAGGTATGCTCAGTTACTTTTTTTCTAACAAGACTTGGTAATGCTAGAAGACTGACAGAAATCCCCATGTGGGAAGGTAAGCCATATTCTCAGACTCAGTATAGAAGGATGGCTTAGTTAAAAGGGCTTAAATCACTGGTGGACACTGTTATGGGGAAAATCGATTATTTTTTAATATAATCTGATGTTTGCACAAGTGTTTATCATGTTTGGAACACTTTATAGGGTTTTTTTTACGCCTGGCATAATTTTAGACACCTAAATTGACTCAGGAAGGCCCCACAACTCCAGAGTGAAGAGGGAGAGGGCCTAATTTTCGCGCCTAAGTTGCACAGTTGTTTTGCAAGTCAGCTTCATGCAACTTCACATGTAGAGTCCAAAGATTGCAGAAGGACTTCAGGGAGGCGTGTTTTCGTTCCAAAACTAATCCCCAAGGTGCTGTAGTGTGTTAAACCAGTGGCAACTTCAATTTGCTCCGGTTTGGGCAATAAGGGGTTAATTGGCTTGAAACTTGGTGTGCAATCTTTTCAAAGCATTAGGATCATATGGTGTAAATTTCATAAAGATCGGATGTTTTTTTGAGATTTGGTAAAAAAGTGGGTGCTTTTTATTATTTAAAGGCACAGTAACGTTTTTTCAAAAAGTGTATTTTTTTGTATTTAAGTGCTATCTAAGCCTGTCTAACATGTCTGAGCCTACAGATAGACCTTGTTCTATGTGTTTGAAAGCCATGGCGGTACCCCCATTGCATTTGTGTTTAAAGTGTGCTAAGGTATCTAAACATTTTAATGACCATGCAGTGACACTTAAAAATTTAGCCCAAGATGATTCTTTAACGGAAGGTAATGAGGATAATCCTCCTTCCTCTCCCCATGTGTCTACACCAGTTACACCCGTGCAAGCGTTGCCTAGTACCTCTAGCGCATTGTGCCCTATTACATTACAACAATTAGCAGCAGTCATGGATAATTCCCTTGCGGCATTTCTATCCAAACTGCCAGTTTTGCCAAAAAAGCGTGATAGCTCAGTTTTAAGAACGGAGGATGAGCAATCAGAAGCTTTGGATGATTTATCTGTAGTACCCTCACAACACTCTGAAGTGGCAGTGAGGGATGGTCTGTCCGAGGGAGAAATTTCTGACACAGGAAAAATTTCTCAGCGGGCAGAGTCAGATTCATTAGCGTTTAAATTTAAGCTGGAACACCTCCGCGTCCTGCTTAAGGAGGTTTTAGCTACGCTAGATGATTGTGACCCCATGGTGGTCCCAAAAAATTGTGTAAAATGGACAGATTTTTAGAGGTCCCTGTATACACTGATGCGTTTCCGATCCCAAAGAGGGTGGCGGATATTGTGACTAAGGAGTGGGAGAGACCAGGTGTACCTTTTGTTCCCCCCCTATCTTTAAGAAAATGTTCCCCATAAATGACCCCAGGCGGGATGCATGGCAGACGGTCCCTAAGGTGGAGGGAGCAGTTTCAACACTTGCTAAGCGTACAACTATACCAATAGAAGACAGTTGGGCTTTTAAAGACCCTATGGATAAAAAATTGGAAGGTTTGCTGAAGAAAATGTTTTGTTCAGCAAGGTTTCCTTCTCCAGCCAATTGCCTGCATTATTCCTGTAACTACTGCAGCAGCCTTTTGGTTTGAGGCGCTGGAGGAGTCGCTCCAGAGGGAGACTTCATATGACGAAGTCATGGATAGAATTCACGCTTTAATGCTGGCTAATTCTTTTATCACTGATGCCGATTTCCAATTAGCTAAGTTAGCGGCAAAAAATTCAGGTTTTGCCATTATGGCGCGAAGAGCGCTTTGGCTCAAATCATGGTCGGCTGACGTGTCGTCCAAAACAAAATTACTAAACATTCCTTTCAAGGGAAAGACCCATTTTGGTCCCGAGTTGAAAGAAATTATCGCGGATATCACTGGGGGGAAGGGTCATGCCCTCCCGCAGGATAGACCATTTAAGGCCAAAAACAAGGCTAATTTTCGCTCCTTTCGCAACTTCAGGAGCGGACCTGCTTCAACGTCTGCTGCCGCTAAGCAAGAGGGTAACACTTCCCAGCCTAAAGCAACCTGGAAACCCTTGCAGGGCTGGAATAAGGGTAAACAGGCCAAGAAGCCTGTGCCTGCTGCCAAGACAGCATGAAGGGGTAGCCCCCGATCCGGGACCGGATCTAGTAGGGGACAGACTTTCTCTCTTTGCTCAGGCTTGGGCAAGAGACGTTCCAGATCCCTGGGCATTAGAAATTGTTGCTCAGGGGTATCTTCTAGAATTCAAGGACTCTTCCCCAAGGGGAAGGTTCCACATTTCTTCAGACCAGACAAAGAAACAGGCGTTCTTACGCTGTGTCGAAGATCTTCTAAAGATGGGAGTGATACACCCAGTTCCAATTGCAGAACAAGGACTGGGATTTTACTCAAACCTGTTTGTAGTTCCCAAAAAGGAAGGAACTTTCAGGCCAATCCTGGATCTAAAAATTCTTAACAAATTCCTCAGAGTTCCATCTTTCAAAATGGAAACCATTCGGACAATCTTGCCGATGATCCAGGAAGGTCAATATATGACTACCGTGGATCTAAAGGATGTGTACCTACATATTCCTATCCACAAAGATCATCATCAGTTCCTAAGGTTCGCCTTTCTGGACACGCATTACCAGTTCGTGGCCCTTCCTTTCGGGTTGGCCACCGCTCCCAGAATTTTCACAAAGGTGCTAGGGTCCCTTCTAGCGGTACTAAGACCGCGGGGCATTGCAGTAGCACCTTACCTAGACGACATCTTAATACAGGCTTTTCACAGAGCCAAGGCTCATACGGACATTGTTCTGGCCTTTCTAAGGTCTCACGGGTGGAAGGTGAACGTAGAAAAAAGTTCTCTGTCCCCGCTCACAAGGGTTCCCTTCCTGGGAACACTAATAGACTCGGTAGAAATGAAAATCTTTCTGACAGAGGTCAGGAAGTCAAAGCTTTTGAATACTTGCCGAGTTCTTCATTCCATTCCTCGGCCTTCTGTGGCTCAGTGCATGGAGGTAATTGGTTTGATGGTTGTGGCAATGGACGTAGTCCCTTTTGCCCGAATTCATCTAAGACCACTGCAACTGTGGAATGGGGATTATGCAGATTTGTCTCCTCAAATACAAATGGACCAGAAAACCAGAGACTCTCTTCTCTGGTGGTTGTCTCAGGATCACCTGTCCCAGGGAATGAGTTTCCGCAGACCGGAGTGGATCATTGTCACGACCGATGCCAGTCTGTTAGGCTGGGGTGCGGTCTGGGACTCCCTGAAAGCTCAGGGTCTATGGTCTCGGGAAGAATCTCTTCTCCCGATAAACATTTTGGAACTGAGAGCGATATTCAATACCCTCCAGGCGTGGCCTCAACTAGCGGAGGCCAAATTCATCAGATTCCAGTCGGACAACATCACGACTGTAGCGTACATCAATCATCAGAGGGGAACAAAGAGTTCCCTAGTGATTAAGGAAGTAACCAAGATCATCAATTGGGCGGAGGATCACTCCTGCCATCTATCTGCAATTCACATCCCAGGAGTAGACAACTGGGAGGAGGATTTTCTAAGTCGTCAGACTTTCCATCTGGGGGAGTGGGAACTCCACCCGGAGGTTTTTGCTCAGCTGACCCAGCTATGGGGCATTCCAGAATTGGATCTGATGGCGTCCCGTCAGAACACCAAACTTCCCCCTTACGGATCCAGATCCAGGGATCACAAGGCAGCATTGATAGATGCTTTAGTAGAGCCTTGGTCATTCAGTCTAGCTTATGTCTTTCCACTGTTTCCTCTTCTCCCTCGGCTAGTAGCCAGAATCAAACAGGAGAAGGCTTCGATAATTCTGATAGCGCCTGCGTGGCCACGCAGGACTTGGTATGCAGACCTAGTGGACATGTCATCGGTTCTACCATGGAGACTGCCTTCGAGGCAGGATCTTCTAATTCAAGGTCCATTCAAGCATCCAAATCTAGTTTCTCTGCAACTGACTGCTTGGAGATTGAACACTTAATTCTAGCTAATCGTGGGTTCTCTGAATCAGTGATAGATACTCTGATCCAGGCCAGAAAGCCTGTCACCAGGAAAATTTACCATAAGATATGGCGGAAATATCTTTCTTGGTGTGAATCCAAGGGTTACTCGTGGAGTAAGGTTAGGATTCCAAGGATATTGTCTTTTCTCCAAGAAGGATTGGAGAAAGGTTTGTCAGCTAGTTCCTTAAAGGGACAGATATCTGCTCTGTCTATCCTGTTACACAAGCGTCTGGCAGCTGTACCAGACGTTCAGGCGTTTGTGCAGGCCTTAGTTAGAATCAAGCCTGTTTAGACTCCATGGAGGAGCCACTGGTTTGTAAACTTAGTTCTTTCAGTTCTTCAAGGGGTTCTGTTTGAACCTTTACATTCCATAGATATTAAGTTATTATCTTGGAAAGTTTTGTTTTTGGTAGCTATTTATTCTGCTAGAAGAGTTTCTGAATTGTCTGCTTTGCAGTGTAATTCACCCTATCTGGTGTTCCATGCAGATAAGGTTGTTTTGCGTACCAAACCTGGTTTCCTTCGAAAATGGTTTCTAATAAGAATATTAACCAGGAAATTATTGTTCCTTCTCTGTGTCCTAATCCAGTTTCTAAGAAGGAACAACTGTTACACAATCTTGATGTGGTTCGGGCCTTAAAATTCTATTTAAAGGCAACTAAAGATTTCAGACAAACATCATCTTTGTTTGTTGTCTATTCTGGTAAGAGGAGAGGTCAGAAGGCGACTGCTACCTCTCTTTCCTTCTGGCTGAAAAGCATCATCCGATTGGCTTATGAGACTGCTGGACAGCAGCCTCCTGAACGAATTACAGCTCATTCCACTAGGGCTGTGGCTTCCACATGGGCTTTCAAGAATGAGGCTTCTGTTGAACAGATTTGTAGGGCAGCGACTTGGTCTTCACTGCATACATTTGCCAAATTTTACAAATTCGATACTTTTGCTTCTTCGGAGGCTATTTTTCGGAGAAAGGTTTTGCAAGCAGTGGTGCCTTCCGTTTAGGTTACCTGACTTGTTCCCTCCCTTCATCCGTGTCCTAAAGCTTTGGTATTGGTATCCCACAAGTAAGGATGAATCCGTGGACTGGATACACCATGTAAGAGAAAACAGAATGTATGCTTACCTGATAAATTACTTTCTCTTACGGTGTATCCAGTCCACGGCCCGCCCTGGCAATTAAGTCAGGTTCAAATTTATTTTTGTAAAACTACAGTCACCACTGCACCCTATAGTTTCTCCTTTTTCTCCTAACCGTCGGTCGAATGACTGGGGCGGCGGAGCCTGAGGGGAGCTATATGGACAGCTCTGCTGTGTGCTCTCTTTGCCACTTCCTGTAGGGATTGAGAATATCCCACAAGTAAGGATGAATCCGTGGACTGGATACACCGTAAGAGAAAGTAATTTATCAGGTAAGCATAAATTCTGTTTTATTAACCCCTACTCTGCTGCCCCCAACGGCGCCTCCACCTACCTACAATAATTAACCCCTAATCTGCTGACCGGACCTCACCGCTACTCTAATAAATGTATTAACCCCTAAAGCTAAGTCTCACCCTAACACTAACACCCCCCTAAGTTAAATATAATTTAAATCTAACAAAATAAATTAACTCTTATTAAATAAATTATTCCTATTTAAAGCTAAATACTTACTTGTAAAATAAACCCTAATATAGCTACAATATAAATTATAATTATATTGTAGCTATTTTAGGATTAATATTTATTTTACAGGCAACTTTGTAATTATTTTAACCAGGTACATTAGCTATTAAATAGTTAATAACTATTTAACAGTTACCTAGTTAAAATAATTACAAAATTACCTGTAAAATAAATCCTAACCTAAGTTACAATTAAACCTAACACTACCCTATCAATAAATAAATTAAATAAACTACCTACAATTATCTACAATAAAACCTAACACTACACTATCAATAAATTAATTACGTATGTAAAATCAGTGGATATAGGAGGCGCTATAGAGCCGTAGGATATATAGATATAAATTAATGTAAAATTCACTGTATCGTGACCAGTTAAAACATTCAAAAAATTAAAAATCCAAAAATCCCAATGACCCTTAAGGGATACGTTAAAATACTATTTATGTGCAAAATCTGTGATAAAAAATCAGTGATAATTAAAAATAAAGGAAAATATCTACGTATATATATATATATATATAAACAATTTATCCAAGTGAAAAATCAAAGTGAAATAAATGCAGTATCAAAGTGCAATCAATGATCAAGTGACAATAATTAGTAAAACACAGATGTGATATTTAATAAGTCAATGCATAAAAGGTTGACACAAACAATCCATATAACAATCAATCATACATAAAATAAAGTAAAGTAATACCGGTTAAACATACACACTATACATAACCCCTCAGATTCCCCAAATCAAATGGGGCTGGCGGAGAACACCTATAATGACTGTGTTCTAATCTTGGTGTTAGTAGTTCAAGGGGATCCCCCAAAGAAGATGGTCCGGAATGACAATGTAGGTTTAATTATTGTAAATCCAAAGATATAAATGTTAATGTTTCTGAATGGTGCCGTTATATCCCCAGTCTTATTTGGTCACAAATAAAAGCCCACGATGGTATAGAGCTCCTTCCTTAATGTTCTCTTAGTTAAAGGCAATCAAGTATTTATAACTTAGCCGGGAGGCTCTCCTACCTTCTTACAAGTGTCTGCCAGCGATCTCCTTACCTGGCCCGACACTCCGGCTGCTCCTTTAGATGTCTGCTCAGCGAAAATCCCGTGAGTGACGTCACCCGGTTCCGGATCCTAGGTGACCACTTGCGCAAGTGTTTGTTTCCACAGGATGTCCTCTGTACGCCAGGGTACAGAGAGTTCACTTCAGCTTCGGTCCTCCAAATAATCGCAAACAGTAGCAGGTAAGTCCTCTACACGTTTCAACCCCTTCTGGGTCTTTTTCAAGATGCTACTTCCTGCAACCTTTGCCCTTAAATCCACTCTCTGCACAGGTGATTCGCTATTGCTACAACACCTTTCCGCAGGTAACTATTTCCTGTCAATGGCTATAACAGACGGATAAAAACAGCTATGCTTCCATAAAAGCAGCAACCATAGGATAATCTCACATAATTTTAATAGAGTGGCGGCGATGTGGGGGGGCCTCGGTTTAGGGGTACATAGGTAGTTTATGGGTGTTAGTGTACTTTAGAGCACAGTAGTTAAGAGCTTTATGAACCGGCGTTAGCCCAGAAAGCTCTTAACTCCTGGGTTTTTTCTGCGGCTGGAGTTTTGTCGTTAGATTTCTAACGCTCACTTCAGCCACGACTCTAAATACCCGCGTTAGAAAGATCCCATTGAAAAGATAGGATACGCAATTGACGTAAGGGGATCTGCGGTATGGAAAAGTTGCGGCTGGAAAGTGAGCGTTAGACCCTTTCCTGGCTGACTCTAAATACCAGCGGTAGCCCAAAACCAGCGTTAGGAGCCTCTAACGCTGGTTTTGATGGCTAACGCCAAACTCTAAATCTAGCCGTTAGGGTTTATTTTACAGGTAAGTATTTAGTTTTAAATAAGAATAATTTATTTAATGATAGTGTAGTGTTAGGTGTAATTGTAACTTAGGTTAGTTACAGGTAAATTTGTCCTTATTTCTCCAACATTGGTGTGTCCGGTCCACGGCGTCATCCATAACTTGTGGGAATATTCTCTTCCCCAACAGGAAATGGCAAAGAGCACAGCAAAAGCTGTCCATATAGCCCCTCCCAGGCTCCGCCCCCCCAGTCATTCTCTTTGCCGCTCTGAACAAGTAGCATCTCCACGGAGATGGTGAAGAGTATGTGGTGTTTAGTTGTAGTTTTTTATTCTTCTATCAAGAGTTTGTTATTTTAAAATAGTGCTGGTATGTACTATTTACTCTGAAACAGAAAGAGATGAAGAGTTCTGTTTAAAAGAGGAGTATGATTTTAGCAGCAGTAACTAAAATCAATTGCTGTTCCCACGCAGGACTGTTGAGCTGAGAGAACTTCAGTTGGGGGGAACAGTTTGCAGACTTTTCTGCTCAAGGTATGACTAGCCATTTTTCTAACAAGACTGTGTAATGCTGGAAGGCTATCATTTTTCCCTCATGGGGATCGGTAAGCCATTTTCTTAGACTTAGAAAGAATAAAGGGCTTATTATGGGCTATTAACTGGTGGACACTCTTAAGGGCTAAATCGATTGTTTATTTAGGTTATTTTTGAAAGTTTGAAGTAATTTTCACACTTTTATTGTTTGGGGAACGTTTTTATCGCCAGGCACTAGTTTAGACACCTTCCCAGTCAGGAAGGGCCTTTCACTATAGTAGGCAGAGCCTCATTTTCGCGCCATTATTGCGCAGTTACTTTTGAGTACAGTGCATGCAGCTGCATGTGTGAGGGTCTGGTATCCACTGAAAACGTTCCTAGAAGGCTTGAATTGGTATCGTATACCCCCCTGGGATTGGTGAAGTCGCAACAAAGGCTGTGGCTGGGACTGTAGTGGGGTTAAAATTGCAAACGGCTCCGGTTTCCACATTTTAAGGGTTAACAGCTTGAAAATTGGGATGCAATACTTTGAATGCATTAAGACACTGTGGTGAAAATTGGATAATTCCTTCATAGTTTTTCACATATTCAGTAATAAAGTGTGCCCTGTTTAACATTTAAAGAGACAGTAACGGTTTTGTTTTAAAACGGTTTTTGTGCTTTATTAACCAGTTTAAGCCTGTTTAACATGTCTGTACCTTCAGATAGATCATGTTCTGTATGTATGGAAGCCAATGTGTTTCCCCCTTCAAATATATGTGATAATTGTGCCATAGCGTCCAAACATACGGCTAGATTTGGAGTTTTGTCGGTAACGACCCGAAAAGCTAACGCCAGCTTTTTTCTGGCCGCACCATAAAAATAACTCTGGTATTGAGAGTCCACATAAAGGCTGTGTTAGGCTCCAAAAAAGGAGCGTAGAGCATATTTAACACAGCTTCAACTCTCGATACCAGAGTTGCTTACGCAAGCGGCCAGCCTCAAAAACGTGCTCGTGCATGATTCCCCCATAGGAAACAATGGGGCTGTTTGAGCTAAAAAAAACCCTAACACCTGCAAAAAAGCCGCGTTCAGCTCTTAACGCAGCCCCATTGTTTGCTATGCGTAAACACTTCCTACGTCTGCACCTAACACCCTAACATGTACCCCGAGTCTAAACACCCCTAACCTTACACTTATTAACCCCTAATCTGCCGCCCCCGCTATCGCTGACACCTGCATATTTTTTTTAACCCCTAATCTGCCGCTCCGTAAACCGCCGCTACTTACATTATCCTTATGTACCCCTAATCTGCTGCCCCTAACACCGCCGACCCCTATATTATATTTATTAACCCCTAATCTGCTCCCCACAACGTCGCCTCCACCTGCCTACACTTATTAACCCCTAATCTGCCGACCGGACCTGAGCGCTACTATAATAAAGTTATTAACCCCTAATCCGCCTCACTAACCCTATAATAAATAGTATTAACCCCTAATCTGCCCTCCCTAACATCGCCGACACCTAACTTCAATTATTAACCCCTAATCTGCCGACCGGAGCTCACCGCTATTCTAATAAATGTATTAACCCCTAAAGCTAAGTCTAACCCTAACACTAACACCCCCCTAAATTAAATATAATTTAAATCTAACGAAATTAATTAACTCTTATTAAATAAATTATTCCTATTTAAAGCTAAATACTTACCTGTAAAATAAATCCTAATATAGCTACAATATAAATTATATTTATATTGTCGCTATTTTAGGATTTATATTTATTTTACAGGTAACTTTGTATTTATTTTAACCAGGTACAATAGCTATTAAATAGTTAATAACTATTTAATAGTTACCTAGTTAAAATAATTACAAAATTACCTGTAAAATAAATCCTAACCTAAATTACAATTAAACCTACACTATCAATAAATTAATTAAATAAAATACCTATATTATCTACAATTAAACCTAACACTACACTATCAATAAATTAATTAAATACAATACCTACAAATAAATACAATTAAATAAACTAACTAAAGTACAAAAAATAAAAAAGAACTGTTACAAAAAATAAAAAAATATCTACAAACATAAGAAAAATATTACAACAATTTTAAACTAATTACACCTACTCTAAGCCCCCTAATAAAATAACAAAGACCCCCAAAATAACAAAATGCCCTACCCTATTCTAAATTACTAAAGTTCAAAGCTCTTTTACCTTACCAGCCCTGAACAGGGCCCTTTGCGGGGCATGCCCCAAGAAGTTCAGCTCTTTTGCCTGTAAAAAAAAACATACAATACCCCCCCAACATTACAACCCACCACCCACATACCCCTAATCTAACCCAAACCCCCCTTAAATAAAGCTAACACTAAGCCCCTGAAGATCTTCCTACCTTATCTTCACCATACCAGGTTCACCGATCCGTCCTGAAGAGCTCCTCCGATGTCCTGATCCAAGCCCAAGCGGGGGGCTGAAGAGGTCCATGATCCGGCTTAAGTCTTCATCCAAGCGGGAGCTGAAGAGGTCCATGATCCGGATGAAGTCTTCATCCAAGCGGGAGCTGAAGAGGTCCATGATCTGGATGAAGTCTTCTATCAACGGCATCTTCAATCTTCTTTCTTCGGGAGCCATCATCTTCCATCCGCCGCGGAACATCCTCTTCTCCTGATGCCTACTAGCCGAATGAAGGTTCCTTTAAGGGACGTCATCCAAGATGGCGTCCCTCGAATTCCGATTGGCTGATAGGATTCTATCAGCCAATCGGAATTAAGGTAGGAAAATTCTGATTGGCTGATTGAATCAGCCAATCAGAATCAAGTTCAATCCGATTGGCTGATCCGATCAGCCAATCAGATTGAGCTCGCATTCTATTGGCTGTTCAGATCAGCCAATAGAATGCGAGCTCAATCTGATTGGCTGATCGGATCAGCCAATCGGATTGAACTTGATTCTGATTGGCTGATTCCATCAGCCAATCAGAATTTTCCTACCTTAATTCCGATTGGCTGATAGAATCCTATCAGCCAATCGGAATTCGAGGGACGCCATCTTGGATGAAGTCCCTTAAAGGAACCTTCATTCGGCTAGTAGGCGTCGGGAGAAGAGGATGTTCCGCGTCGGATGGAAGATGATGACTCCCGAAGAAAGAAGATTGAAGATGCCGTTGATAGAAGACTTCATCCGGATCATGGACCTCTTCAGCTCCCGCTTGGATGAAGACTTCATCTGGATCATGGACCTCTTCAGCTCCCGCTTGGATGAAGACTTCAGCCGGATCATGGACCTCTTCAGCCCCCCGCTTGGGCTTGGATCAGGACATTGGAGGAGCTCTTCAGGACTGATCGGTGAACCTGGTATGGTGAAGATAAGGTAGGAAGATCTTCAGGGGCTTAGTGTTAGCTTTATTTAAGGGGGGTTTGGGTTAGATTAGGGGTATGTGGGTGGTGGGTTGTAATGTTGGGGGGGGGGTATTGTATGTTTTTTTACAGGCAAAAGAGCTGAACTTCTTGGGGCATGCCCCGCAAAGGGCCCTGTTCAGGGCTGGTAAGGTAAAAGAGCTTTGAACTTTAGTAATTTAGAATAGGGTAGGGCATTTTGTTATTTTGGGGGTCTTTGTTATTTTATTAGGGGGCTTAGAGTAGGTGTAATTAGTTTAAAATTGTTGTAATATTTTTCTTATGTTTGTAGATATTTTTTTATTTTTTGTAACTTAGTTCTTTTTTATTTTTTGTACTTTAGTTAGTTTATTTAATTGTATTTATTTGTAGGTATTGTATTTAATTAATTTATTGATAGTGTAGTGTTAGGTTTAATTGTAGATAATTATAGGTATTTTATTTAATTAATTTATTGATAGTGTAGTGTTAGGTTTAATTGTAACTTAGGTTAGGATTTATTTTACAGGTAATTTTGTAATTATTTTAACTAGATAACTATTAAATAGTTATTAACTATTTAATAGCTATTGTACCTGGTTAAAATAAATACAAAGTTACCTGTAAAATAAATATAAATCCTAAAATAGCGACAATATAAATATAATTTATATTGTAGCTATATTAGGATTTATTTTACAGGTAAGTATTTAGCTTTAAATAGGAATAATTGATTTAATAAGAGTTAATTAATTTCGTTAGATTTAAATTATATTTAACTTAGGGGGGTGTTAGTGTTAGGGTTAGACTTAGCTTTAGGGGTTAATACATTTATTAGAATAGCGGTGAGCTCCGGTCGGCAGATTAGGGGTTAATAATTTAAGTTAGGTGTCGGCGATGTTAGGGAGGGCAGATTAGGGGTTAATACTATTTATTATAGGGTTAGTGATGCGGATTAGGGGTTAATAACTTTATTATAGTAGCGGTGCGGTCCGGTCGACAGATTAGGGGTTAATAAGTGTAGGCAGGTGGAGGCGACGTTGTGGGGGGCAGATTAGGGGTTAATAAATATAATATAGGGGTCGGCGGTGTTAGTGGCAGCAGATTAGTGGTACATAGCTATAATGTAGGTGCAGGCGCTTTGCGGTCGGCAGATTAGGGGTTAATTATTGTAGGTAGTTGGCGGCGACGTTGTGGGGGGCAGATTAGGGGTTAATAAATATAATACAGGGGTCGGCGGTGTTAGGGGCAGCAGATTAGGGGTACATAAGTATAACGTAGGTGGCGGTCGGCAGACTAGGGGTTAAAAAAATTTAATCGAGTGGCGGCGATGTGGGGGGACCTCGGTTTAGGGGTACATAGGTAGTTTATGGGTGTTAGTGTACTTTAGAGTACAGTAGTTAAGAGCTTTATGAACCGGCGTTAGCCCAGAAAGCTCTTAACTACTGACTTTTTTCTGCGGCTGGAGTTTTGTCGTTAGATTTCTAACGCTCACTTCAGACACGACTCTAAATACCGGAGTTAGAAAGATCCCATTGAAAAGATAGGATACGCAATTGACGTAAGGGGATCTGCGGTATGGAAAAGTCGCGGCTGAAAAGTGAGCGATAGACCCTTTTTTGAGTGACTCCAAATACTGGAGGTAGCCTAAAACCAGCGTTAGGAGCCTCTAACGCTGGTTTTCACGGCTAACGCCAAACTCCAAATCTAGGCCATAGTAAGGACAGTATTGTCACAAATAGTAAGGTTGCCCAGGATGATTCCTCAGATGAAGGAAGTAGAGATAGTTCTACATCATCTCCTTCTGTGTCTATACCAGTTATGCCCACGCAGGCGACCCCTAGTGCTTCTAGCGCGCCAATGCTTGTTACTATGCAACAACTGACGGCAGTAATGGATAACTCCATAGCTAATATTTTATCCAAAATGCCAGCATTTCAGAGAAAGCACGATTGCTCTGTTTTAAACACTGTAGAGCAGGAGGGCGCTGATGATAATTTTTCTGTCATACCCTCACACCAGTCTGAAGTGGCAGTGAGGGAGGGTTTGTCAGATGGAGAAATTTCTGATACAGGAAGAATTTCTCAGCAGGCAGAACCTGATGTTGTGACATTTAAATTTAAATTAGAGCATCTCTGCGCATTACTTAAGGAGGTGCTATCTACTCTGGATGATTGTGACTATCTGGTCATCCCAGAAAAATTGTGCAAGATGGACAAGTTCCTAGAGGTCCCGGTGCACCCTGATGCCTTTCCGATACCTAAACAGGTGGCGGACATAGTGAATAAGGAGTGGGAGAAGCCAGGCATACCTTTTGTCCCTCCTCCTATATTTAAGAAATTGTTCACTATGGTCGACCCCAGGAAGGACTTATGGCAAACAGTCCCTAAGGTCGAGGGGGTGGTTTCTACACTAGCCAAGCGCACGACCATTCCCATTGAGGACAATTGTGCTTTCAAAGATCCTATGGATAAAAAATTGGAGGGTTTGTTTAAAAATATTTTTGTACAGCAAGGTTACCTCCTTCAACCTATTTCGTGCATTATTCCTGTCACTACAGCGGCGTGGTTCTGGTTCGAGGAACTGGAAAAGTCGCTCAGTAGGGAGACTCCGTATGAGGAAGTCATGGACAGAATTCTCGCACTTAAGTTAGCTAATTCCTTTATTTTAGACGCCACTTTACAGTTAGCGAGGTTAGCGGCGAAGGTTTGCAATTGTGGCGCGCAGAGCGCTCTGGCTAAAGTCTTGGTCGGCGGATGTATCTTCCAAGACAAAATTGCTTAATGTCCCTTTCAAAGGTAAGACCCTTTTTGGGCCAGAATTGAAAGAGATTATTTCAGCCATCACTGGGGGAAAGGGCCATGCCCTCCCACAAGATAGACCTTTCGAGGCTAAGAATAAGTCCAATTTTCATTCCTTTCGCAATTTCAGGAACGGACCGGCTTCCAACTCTGCAGCCTCTAGACAAGAGGGTAACGCTTCCCAGACTAAACCAGCTTGGAAACCAATGCAAGGCTGGAACAAGGGTAAACAGGCCAAGAAGCCTGCTGCTGCTAGCAAAACAGCATGAAGGGGTAGCCCCCAATCCTGGACCGGATCTAGTAGGGGGCAGACTCTCTCTCTTTGCTTAGGCTTGGGCAAGAGATGTTCAGGATCCCTGGGCACTAGAAATAGTCTCTCAGGGTTATCTTCTAGAATTCAAGGAACTACCCCCAAGGGGAAGGTTCCACATGTCTCACTTATCTTCAAACCAAATAAAGAGACAGGCATTCTTACATTGTGTAGAAGACCTGTTAAAGATGGGAGTGATACACCCAGTTCCAACTGTGGAACAAGGTCAGGGGTTTTACTCAAATCTGTTTGTAGTTCCCAAAAAAGAGGGAACTTTCAGACCAATTCTGGATTTAAAAATTCTAAACAAATTTCTCAGAGTTCCATCGTTCAAAATGGAAACCATTCGAACAATTTTACCTACAATCCAGGAGGGTCAATTTATGACTACCGTGGATTTAAAGGATGCGTATCTACATATTCCTATCCACAAAGATCATCATCAGTTCCTAAGGTTCGCCTTTCTGGACAAACATTATCAGTTCGTGGCTCTTCCATTCGGGCTAGCCACTGCTCCAAGAATTTTCACAAAGGTGCTCGGGTCCCTTCTAGCGATTCTAAGACCAAGGGGTATTGCAGTGGCACCTTATCTGGACGACATTCTAATCCAAGCGTCGTCTCTTTCCAAAGCAAAGTCTCATACAGACATTGTTCTAGCCTTTCTCAGATCTCACGGGTGGAAGGTGAACGTAGAAAAGAGTTCCCTGTCTCCGTCGACAAGAGTTCCCTTTTTGGGAACAATAATAGATTCTTTAGAAATGAAGATCTTCCTGACAGAAGTCAGAAAGTCAAAGCCTCTAAACGCTTGTCAAGTTCTTCACTCTATTCTGCAGCCTTCCATAGCTTAGTGCATGGAAGTAGTAGGGTTGATGGTTGCAGCAATGGACATAGTTCCTTTTGCTCGAATTCATCTAAGACCATTACAACTGTGCATGCTCAAGCAGTGGAATGGGGACTATACAGACTTGTCTCCAAAGATTCAAGTAGACCAGATGACCAGAGACTCACTCCGTTGGTGGTTGTCCCAGGATCACCTGTCTCAGGGAATGAGTTTCCGCAGACCAGAGTGGGTCATTGTCATGACCGACGCCAGTCTATTAGGCTGGGGCGCGGTCTGGGATTCCCTGAAAGCTCAGGGTTTATGGTCTCGGGAAGAGTCTCTTCTCCCGATCAACATCCTGGAACTGAGAGCGATATTCAATGCTCTCCGGGCTTGGCCTCAACTAGCGAAGGCCGGATTCATAAGATTCCAGTCAGACAACATGACGACTGTAGCTTACATCAACCATCAGGGGGGAACAAGGAGTTCCTTGGCGATGAGAGAAGTATCCAAAATCATCAAATGGGCGGAGGATCACTCCTGCCACCTATCTGCAATCCACATCCCAGGAGTAGACAACTGGGAGGCGGATTATCTGAGTCGTCAGACTTTCCATCCGGGGGAGTGGGAACTCCACCCGGAGGTGTTTGCCCAGTTGACTCAATTATGGGGCATTCCAGACATGGATCTGATGGCGTCTCGTCAGAACTTCAAGGTTCCTTGCTACGGGTCCAGATCCAGGGATCCCAAGGCGACTCTAGTGGATGCATTAGTGGCGCCTTGGTCGTTCAACCTGGCTTATGCATTTCCACCGTTCCCTCTCCTTCCCAGGCTTGTAGCCATGATCAAACAGGAGAAGGCCTCTGTGTTTCTGATAGCTCCTGCGTGGCTGCGCAGGACTTGGTATGCAGACCTGGTGAATATGTCATCGGCTCCACCATGGAAGCTACCTTTGAGACAGGATCTTCTAGTACAGGGTCCATTCGAACATCCAAATCTAGTTTCTCTGCAGCTGACTGCTTGGAAATTGAACGTTTGATTTTATCCAAGCGTGGGTTTTCAGATTCAGTGATAGACACTCTGGTCCAAGCCAGAAAACCTGTGACTAGAAAGATTTACCATAAAATATGGAAAAGATATATCTGTTGGTGTGAATCCAAGGGATTCTCCTGGAGTAAGATTAAAATTCCTAAGATCCGGGGGGGCGGAGCCAACTATCTAAGCTAACAGACGTGCATCACAGGAGCTCTGGCTCTAAATTTAGGT
Source organism: Bombina bombina (assembly GCF_027579735.1). NCBI lineage: Eukaryota > Metazoa > Chordata > Amphibia > Anura > Bombinatoridae > Bombina > Bombina bombina. The sequence continues at coordinate 76,214,896 of NC_069510.1, read as the reverse complement.
ATTAGGGGTCAAAATATAAGTTAACACATATTTTCATGAATTGTTTGAAGACTCCTGCTAGCTTTCTTCATTAAGGATCCTGCTGTCCAAGTTTGGGAACTTTACTATTGAAATAGACCCAAGTTTAAGCCTTATACTGCATCCACGCTGTGGGAGACAAGCAGCGAAACTTTTGTAAGGCTCTTGTTTGTCATAACGGACCCAGCAGCTCATACTCCCTGCATGCTGGCTTACTACCCGCACCCAGTTACCTGAATTGAAGTGCCGAGTACCAGCCACGGTACAGACGTCAGTGGTGGCCTTCACCTTTCTACAAAGGAAAATGGCGGCCGAAACGGTCTGTGAGCTGACAGCATGGGGCTATATTGAGGTCTCGCACAGATTACTAGAGGCGTTCTTACCTAAGCTCCTTACTGCAACAGCCCATGGCCCTACGCCGGGTACCCAAGCTCTAAGAAGAAGCGAAACCAGCATCGCAGCAGATGACTACTTACCCGTCTTCACACCTACATATCGGGCTGTCGCTGACGCCATATTTTCGGAGCGGCAGAAAGTCTCCCCCTCCTTTCTTGCTAGGAGCCTGTCTGTACTGGACTCTGACCGCGGACATAGAGCGGTATCTAAGATTACCCCGAGGAGAGACAAGACACTGTCCCACTCGCATATATCAGGGGAGGTGTTAGGAGACATGACCGCTCACTCTGCTCAATATGGAGTACCCAGCAAGTTGGAAGGTGTTTTTGGTAGTTGTCCGCTGCGGCTGTCTCACCGATTGCCACATTGCAGGAAACATGACCATGGTGATTGTATTAGTGGCATGGTTGAAGGCTTGACTTACTATGAAAAAGGGTAAACCTACTCCCTTCAGGATTTGAGCTTGGAAAATTTGCGCAATATATTAAATATTAACATTGACACATCAAGTTTGCTGCCCTTGCTCCTTTAGACGCCTGCATTGTACATATGTTTATTCCCATGTTACTGAAGGGTTCGAGCCATATATAGGCTTTTACATAATGTTCTGTATGGGACTTAGTTATGTTTTCTGCATGTATTGTTACTAGACTAATCCAGGATGGTCGCAACTTTCAGTGTTGCTTTAGATCTACACATGAGCCGCATAGGAGACCTCCTCACCGAAAGCTATAAACTCAGTTATCCCACACTCTGAGAGTCAAGGACAGATATTGTAATATGTTTAGTTTATACAGATTCTGATGTTTGATCTATTATAGGCTATTGGTAAATGTTTGCCTGTATACTGTACTTCTCAATTTTTCATTCTGTTATCTAGATGGTGTAGCTTAGTCATAATAGACACACACACCCTTCTAATGCTCAGTTTTTATACTTTACAGCTCAAGGATTTTGTCTTCTCCACATTCACTGATTCAATTATACTGTGCTGACATATAAGGACAACAATACTATGGCTTAAGTGTATTATCTCTTTGCTAACTGGGGGTGTACTTACAAATGTGCTTAGCCTTTTTGAGCTCTATCAGAAGCAGAGTCTCTATATATGCCTTCTAGTAACCCCTTATATTTTCCTTCCCCTTGGCTATATATAATCCTTAACCATAAGGGATTGTGTGCGCTGGGCATAGGGCCCGTGCCCAGTTGCTGGGATTCCATTAAGTGAAAAGGAAAAATATGATCCCTTATTGAAATATAAGTACCTTCAACCTCTGCTTTATGTCAGTGAATGTCACATGATAGTCCTGCTGCGCCTACAGAAGTAGTCGCACTACCACACTTTCTACCTAGAATATCCCTGTTATAGATGGGGGAGCACTGTGGTTTACTTACATGAGGCATACAAGACCTGCTTATTCATGAACAACAGCATTATCTGTTTTACTATTGACGCGCATGTATGTACCTCTTTATAAGGGGGTGTCGGTGTCCAAGGCTAATATCATTGGAGGCTTTGACATCTCTTATTTCCTATTTAGCAAATGTTTGTTTCGAAGAAAAATTTTTTACATTAACTCAGACACTTCAAACTACCTTTAAGGCTTTATCGAGCAGGCTGGTCCTGCACTATCCATACTAGGCATTATCCCCTTTTCCGCTGTACTTCAAATAATTTAGGGAAATTGTGCTCTTTCTTACCTTGAGTCTCTTTTATAGTCTGGTCCAATAACGGTTTATTTAGCTGCAAGGAACATGACCCATACTTACTGCCTACCTGACTTGACTTACCACCTCCCCCCCCATCCCCTTAATATATCTCCTTTCTTAGGAGAGTGAATTACGTGGTTTATCTAGCCAATACCACAACTTATCTCCCCTTTTTTGTAGTTACATTGACAACTATACCGCAATCCTAACCACTTTTTTCATAGTGGCTTTTCCAGTGTTGCAACGCGATATCAGTTTTTCACCTTATCTAGTTTAGAAACTTATATAATTAGCTATGTGCATCTTTGAATCTTACCATAATGTTGAATTCATTTCTCCTACCTTGTCACGCGACATTGATAAGCCTTACTTACAAATTGAGCTTGAAGTTTTTAAGCCCAATATTTTCTGTTCAGTTATACTACTTATATATAGTGGAATTTATTCTGTTATATTATAAAAAAATTAAGGAAGGCACATGAAGGCCATTTTTTATCTCCACATTGTGAAATGTATTCCTCAACTATTGTTTGCATTTATCTCACTTTAAAATTTTAAATACTTTTCATTGGCAAGTATCTGCAATCCAAACATCCCTACAGATCTAGAATATGTATAATTATGCATTCTTGTATATTCTTATGTTTATGCAACATTGTGATTCAATGCTTGTAACCTTACTGCCTTTCTATGTGTCTTCAATAAAAAGAATTAAAAAAAAAAAAAAAATTCCTAAGATCCTCTCCTTTCTCCAAGAAGGTTGGATAAGGGATTGTCAGCGAGTTCTCTAAAAGGACAGATTTCTGCTTTATCTGTCTTGTTACACAAACGACTGGCAGCTGTGCCAGATGTACAAGCTTTTGTACAGGCTTTGGTCAGAATGAAGCCTGTTTACAGACCATTGACTCCTCCCTGGAGTCTAAATTTAGTTCTTTCAGTTCTTCAAGGGGTTCCGTTTGAACCCTTACATTCCATAGATATCAAGTTACTATCTTGGAAGGTTCTGTTTTTGGTTGCTATTTCTTCTGCTAGAAGAGTTTCTGAATTATCTGCTTTGCAGTGTGATCCACCCTATCTGGTGTTCCATTCAGATAAGGTTGTTTTGCGTACTAAACCTGGTTTCCTTCCAAAGGTTGTTTCCAACAAGAATATTAACCAGGAAATAGTTGTTCCTTCTTTGTGTCCGAATCCAGTTTCAAAGAAGGAACGTTTGTTACACAATTTAGATGTAGTCCGTGCTTTAAAGTTCTATTTAGAAGCAACAAAGGATTTCAGACAAACTTCTTCTTTGTTTGTCGTTTATTCTGGTAAGAGGAGAGGACAAAAAGCTACTGCTACCTCTCTTTCTTTCTGGCTGAAAAGCATCATCCGATTGGCTTATGAGACTGCCGGACGGCAGCCTCCTGAACGAATCACAGCTCACTCTACTAGGGCTGTGGCTTCCACATGGGCCTTCAAGAACGAGGCTTCTGTTGATCAGATATGTAAGGCAGCAACTTGGTCTTCTCTGCACACTTTTGCCAAATTCTACAAATTTGATACTTATGCTTCTTCGGAGGCTATTTTTGGGAGAAAGGTTTTGCAAGCCGTGGTGCCTTCTGTTTAGGTAACCTGATTTGCTTCCTCCCTTCATCCGTGTCCTAAAGCTTTGGTATTGGTTCCCACAAGTTATGGATGACGCCATGGACCGGACACACCAATGTTTGAGAAAACAGAATTTATGCTTACCTGATAAATTGCTTTCTCCAACGGTGTGTCCGGTCCACGGCCCGCCCTGGTTTTTTAATCAGGTTTGAAAAATTTATCAGGTAAGCATAAATTCTGTTTTTATCTAGGTAGCTATTAAATAGTTAATAACTATTTAATAGCTATTGTATCTAGTTAAAATAAATTTAAATTTGCCTGTAAAATAAAAATAAATCCTAAAATAGCTACAATATAATTATTAGTAATATTGTAGCTATATTAGGGTTTATTTTATAGGTAAGTATTTTGTTTTAAATAGGATAAATTTAGTTAATAACAGTAATTTTTATTTAGATTTATTAAAATAATATTTAAGTTAGGGGGGTGTTAGGGTTAGTGTTAGACTTAGGTTTAGGGGTTAATTAGTTTAATATAGATGGCGGCGGCATAGGGGGGGCAGGATAGGGGTTAATAAATTTATTATAGGTGGCGACAGTGTAGTGGGGGCAGATTAGGGGTTAATAAGTTTAATATAGGTGGCGGCGGGGTCCGGGAGTGGTGGTTTAGGGGTTAAACAATTTATTTAGTTGTGGCAGGGTACGGGATCGGCAGGATAGGGGTTAATACATTTATTATAGGTGGCGGCGATATAGGGGCGGCAGGATAGGGGTTAATGGGTATTATGTAGGTGGTGGAGGGGTCCGGGGGCGGGGGTTTAGGGGTTAATACATTTATTATAGTTGCGGCGGGGTCCGGGATCGGCGGTTTAGGGGTTAATACATTTATTATAGTTGCGGCGTGGTCTAGGAGCGTTGGTTTAGGGGTTAATAACTGTATTTAGCTGCGGGGGGCTCCGGGGGCGGCGGTATAGGGGGTAGAACAGTATAGTATAGTGCGGGTGCTTAGTGACAGCTTATCAATAAAGCTGTAGAAAAGCCCAAGAGCAGCGAGATTGGATGAGTGATAACTATCACAGTCCGCTGTTCATCACCCCTTACTTGGTGCGTGGCTTTTTGACAGCTTTTTTGATAACTTTTGCGAACGTATTCAGGTCCGCTGGGGCAATGTGAGGCGAACTTAGGCTAGCGTATTGGGCCGGCGAATGCAAGAAAATTACGGAGCTTAATAACTAGAGGCCTATGTCTGTGACCTTATATGGTTCTGGAGGGCTGCTGTCTTTATTTGACCTATTCATTGGGGCATAATGTCATCTGGGGTGTTTTTTTAGTTAGAGAGGCACCTTATATTTAACCCCCTTATGTTTGGGCTGACGCTGGGGATTTTTATTCAAGTATTACACGGAATAACTCTGCTCTAGTTTTACTCCAAGCAAGGGTTTGTCACAAGCAGACCGGGAGTTATTTTATTTATATGGGCAACTGGCTTATGTTTATATTAGACACTTGTGTTAGGTGCAACATTCTCCAGACGGCTCTATTTTGTTTTTGTTAATGAAGTACTGAGCCGCCTGGGAGTTTTTCGTTTTGGTACGCCCATGATGGGCGGGGCACTCTTTCACGTGCTGGGTGAAGCCGCACAGTGTCTTCCTGGGAGTCGGAAAGATACTTGACTTCGGTGCTTGTCTGGACCGCGTGGGTGATAGAACACCGGCGGTTTAGACACTCTGCTGCTCGGGTACTCGTTTTGTCTCTGGGTCATAGGAAGCAGTTAGGCGCCGCAGCAGAGCTGTGCCGAGGTGATTTTATTTTATTTTAAAAGTGTGCATTTAATATTCAAATTTAGTTAACTTTTTGGGGATACATAAAACACGATGTTTTCTCCTCCAAAACCACTGTTATAAAGGGTTTTTGTACAGTTTGCTGAGCAACAGATTTTTTATTTTTTATTTTTATAAGGCACAGTTGTTTTTGTTTTGCAACAGTTTGGTAAAGGGTGTATTACATATCGGAATACCATTTTGTTTTCACTATGGATGATTTTAATGCCAGTACTTGTTCCATGTGTTTAATTGCGAATGTGGAACCCCCACTTACTTTTTGTCCCTTATGCACTGAGAGGGCATTGCAATGTAAAGAGCATATTTTCTTTAACAAGGATATATCTAAGGATGTTTCTCAGACTGATGAGACTCAGGGTATGCCGCAACTTTCTCCCCAAGCTTCACAGCCTTTAACGCCCACTCAAGCGATGCCATGTTCTTCAACTGCGTCCACTTCATTCACTCTGCAGGATATGGCTGCAGTTATGTCATCCACTCTTACTGAAGTTTTATCTAAGTTGCCGGTTTTACAAGGCAAGCACAGTAGGACAGAGACCCACGTGGTCCCTGCGACATCTGATGCTTTAATGGCTATCTCTGATATACCTTCCCAGGGCGCTGAATTGGGGAGTAGGGAGGCCCTGTCTGAGGGGGAACTGTCTGACTCAGGAAGTGCATTACCCCAAACAGAGTCGGAAGTCATGTCCTTCAGATTTAAACTTGAACACCTACGTCTTTTGCTGCAAGAGGTTTTGATGACTCTGGACGACTGTGACTCTATTGTGGTCCCACCAGAGAAATTAAGTAAAATGGACAAATACTTATTCAGATGTTTTTCCGGTTCCGAAGAGAATTTCGGAAATTATTACACGGGAATGGGAAAGACCGGGTATCCCGTTCTCCCCTTCTTCTATTTTTAAGAAGATGTACCCTATAGCTGACGCCGTTCGGGACTCTTGGCAAAGGGTCCCTAAGGTGGAGGGAGCTATCTCTACCCTGGCTAAGCGTACGACTATCCCTATTGAGGACAGTTGTGCTTTCAAAGACCCTATGGATAAAAAGTTGGATTGTCTTCTGAAAAAGCTATATATTCATCAATGTTTTCTACTACAACCAACGTCCTGCATTGTAACTGTCGCAACTGCGGCTGCCTTTTGGTTTGATGCCCTGAGACTCCTTTAGAGGAAATAATGGATAGAATTAAGGCCCTGAAGCTGGCTAATTCTTTTATTACGGATGCCGCCTTTCAGATCGCCAAATTGGCGGCTAAGAAGTTTGGATTTTTCATTTTAGCGCGCAGAGCCTTATGGTTAAAATCTTGGTCTGCAGATGTGTCCTCTAAATCTAAGCTTTTGGCTATTCCTTTCAAGGGAAATACCCTATTCAGGCCTGATGTCAAAGAAATCATTTCTGATATTACAGGAGGTAAGGATCATCTCCTCCCTCAAGACAAAACATCTAAGCAAAAGGGACGACAGAGTAATTTTTTTTCCTTTCGTAATTTCAAAGGAGTCCCCCCTTCATCTGTCGCTAAACAGGAAGGGAAACTTTCTCAACCCAAAGCCATCTGGAGACCCAGCCAGGCTCGGAACAAGGGTAAACAACCCAAGAAGCCCGCTGCTGCTCCCAAGACAGCATGAAGGGGCGGACCCTGATCCGGGACCAGATCTAGTAGGGGCAGACTTTCTCTCTTTGTCCAGGCTTGGATAAGAGACGTTCAGGATCCCTGGACACTGGAAATCATGTCCCAAGCATATCAGCTGGAGTTCAAAAATTCCTGTCTTCTTTCACGATTGTCTGTAGACCAGATAAAAAGACAGGCGTTCTTATGTTGTGTAAAAGACCTCTCCACTATGGGAGTAATTTGACCCATCCCAATACAGGAACAGGGGCAGGGGTTTTACTCAAATCTTTTTGTGGTTCCCAAAAAAGAGGGAACGTTTCGACCCATTTTAGATCTCAAGAGTCTAAACAAGTTTCTCAGAGTCCCATCCTTCAAGATGGAAACTATTCGGACAATTCTTCCATTGATCCAGGAGGGTCAATATATGACTACTGTGGACTTAAAGGATGCATATATTAATATTCCTATCCACAGAGATCATCACCAGTTCCTGAGGTTTGCCTTTCTGTAAAAACATTTTCAGTTCGTGGCCCTTCCTTTTGGGTTGGCCACAGCACCCAGGATCTTCACAAAGGTTCTAGGGTCTTTGCTGGAGGTTCTCAGACCGCAGGGCACTGCAGTGGTGCCTTATCTGGACAATATTCTGATCCAGGCGTCGTCTTATCAACTGACAAAGTCTCATACCGACATTGTTCTATCCTTCCTAAGGACTCACAGGTGGAAGGTGACGCTAGAAAAGAGTTCACTAATTCCACAGACAAGGGTTCCTTTCCTGGGAACGCTAATAGACTCTGTATCCATGAAAATCTTTTTGACGGAAGTCAGAAAGTGACAGATTCTGAATACATGCAGAACCTTTCAGTCCAATCCTCGGCCATCAGTGGCTCAGTGCATGGAGGGAATTGGATTGATGGTAGCGGCAATGGACATCATTCCGTTTGCTCGTTTTTATCTCAGACCTCTACAACTGAGCATGCTCAGGCAGTGGAATGGAGATTATGCAAATTTGTCTCCTCAGATAGATCTAGATCAGGAGACAAGAGACTCTCTTCTTTGGTGGTTGTCGCCGGATCATCTGTCCTAAGGGACGTGCTTCCGCAGACCCTCCTGGGTGATAGTGACAATGGACGCCAGTCTACTAGGTTGGGGTGCAGTCTGGAATTCACTGAAGGCTCAGGGTGTGTGGACTCGGTCGGAGTCTCTACTTCCAATCAACATTCTGGAATTGAGAGCAATATTCAATGCGCTTCAGGCTTGGCCTCAGTTGGCTTCCGCCAAATTTATCCAGTTTCAGTCGGACAACATCACGACTGTGGCTTACATCAATCATCAGGGAGGAACAAGGAGTTCCTTAGCGATGACAGAAGTATCCAAGATAATTCGGTGGGCAGAAGCTCACTCTTGTTATCTGTCAGCAATCTACATCCCAGGAGTGGACAACTGGGAAGCGGATTTTTTGAGCAGACAGACGTTTCATCCCGGGGAATGGGAACTCCATCTGGAGGTCTTTGCCAACCTGATTCTCAGATGGGGCAGACCGGAGCTATATCTTATGGCGTCTCGTCAGAATGCCAAGCTCCCGAGATATGGATCCAGGTCCAGGAATTCTCAGGCCGAACTTATAGATGCCTTGGCAGTGCCTTGGTCGTTCAACCTAGCTTATGTGTTTCCACCGTTTGCTCTCCTTCCCCCGGTAATTGCTTGGATCAAACAGGAGAGGGCTTCGGTGATTCTCATCGCTCCTGCGTGGCCTCGCAGGACTTGGTATGCCGATCTGGTGGACATGTCCTCTCTGCCACCGTGGAAGCTTCCATTGAGGCGGGACCTTCTCATTCAGGGACCCTTCCATCATCCGAATCTAATTTCTCTGCAGCTGACTGCTTGGAGATTGAACGCTTAATTTTATCTAAGCGAGGGTTCTCTGATTCGGTCATTGATACTTTGATTCAGGCACCTAAGCCTGTTACTAGAAAGATTTATAGTGAAAATATCTTTATTGGTGCAAATCCAAGGGCTACTCTAGGGCCCCAATTTATCAAAGGTCTTGCGGACCTAATCTGACACTGCGGATCAGGTCCGCAAGACCTCGCTAAATGCGGAGAGCAATACGCTCTCCGCATTTAACATTGCACCAGCAGATCACAAGAGCTGCTGGTGCAACTCCGCCCCCTGCTGACTCGCGGCCAATCGGCCGCCAGCAGGGAGGTGTCAATCAACCCGATCGTATTCGATCGGGTTGATTTCCGGGGATTCCTGTCCGCCTGCTCAGAGCAGGCGGACAGGGTTATGGAGCAGCGTTCTTTAGACCGCTGCTTCATAAGTTGTGTTTCTGGCAAGTCTGAAGACTCCCCAGAAACACGGCCCTTCGAGCTCCATACGGAGCTTGATAAATGGGCCTGATGGAGTAGGGTTAGGATTCCCAAGATTTTATCCTTCCTCCAAGAAGGATTGGAGAAAGGGTTGTCAGCAAGTTCCTTAAAGGGACAGATTTCTGCTATGTCTATTTTGCTACACAAACGTCTGGCAGATGTTCCAGATGCTCAATCTTTTTGTCAGGCTCTGACTAGAATCAAGCCTGTGTTTAGACCAATTGCTCCTCCTTGGAGTTTGAATTTAGTTCTTAATGTTCTTCAAGGGGTTCCGTTTGAACCTATGCATTCCATAGATATTAAGTTGTTATCTTGGAAAGTTTTATTTTTAGTAGCTATTTCTTCTGCTCGCAGAGTTTCTGAGCTTTCAGCTTTACAATGTGATTCTCCTTATCTTATTTTCCATTCTGATAAAGTGTGTTACGTACCAAACCTGGTTTCCTTCCTAAGGTTGTTTCTAATAAGAATATTAATCGGGAAATTGTTGTTCCTTGCTTGTGTCCTAATCCTTCTTCTAAGAAGGAGCGTCTGTTACATAACTTGGACGTGGTTCGTGCCCTGAAGTTTTACTTGCAGGCTACTAAAGAATTTCGTCAATCATCTTCATTATTTGTTGTTTTTTCTGGGAAACGTAGGGGCCAGAAAGCTACGGCTACCTCTCTTTCTTTTTGGCTGAAGAGTATCATCCGTTTTGCATATGAGACTGCTGGCCAGCAGCCTCCTGAAAGAATTACGGCTCATTCTACTAGGGCTGTGGCTTCCTCATGGGCATTTAGAAATGATGCTTCTGTTGAACAGATTTGCAAGGTTGCAACTTGGTCGTCTCTTCACACTTTTTCAAAATTTTCCAAATTTGATACTTTTGCCTCGTCTGAGGCTACTTTTGGGAGAAAGGTTCTTCAAGCAGTGGTGCCTTCCGTTTAGGTTCCTGTCTTCTCCCTCCCTTTCATCTGTGTCCTATAGCTTTGGAATTGTATCCCATAAGTAAGGATGAAATCCGTGGACTCATCATATCTTGTACTGGAAAATTTATGCTTACCTTATAAATTTATTTCTTTTACGATATGACGAGTCCACGGCCCACCCTGTCATTTCTAAGACTTCAGTCACCTCTGCACCTTGGCTTTTCCTTTCTCTTCCTAACTTCGGTCGAATGACTGGATTGGGAGGGAAGAGAGGAGCTATATATACAGCTCTGCTGTGGTGCTCTTTGCCTCCTCCTGCTGACCAGGAGGCATAATCCCATAAGTAAGGATCGTAAAAGAAATAAATTTATCAGGTAAGCATAAATTTCCTTTTTTCAATTAGTTTCAGTTTTAGAAACTATGGGAGTGATTGCTCTAGTTCCTTTGCAGCAACAGGGGATGGCATTTTATTCAAAAATCTTTATTGTTCCAAAGAAGGAGGGGACTCTCATACCAGTTCTGGATCTAAAAGCTCTGAACAAGTTTGTCAGCATTCCCACTTTCAAAATGGAAACTATTCAGTTTATGTTCACAATAGATTTAGGATGCTTAGGCTTATCTTCATTTTCCAAGTCACAATTATCATTACCAATTTCTGAGGTTTGCCTTTCTAGACAAGCTTTTTTTTAGTTTGTTGCTCTACCATTTGGTCTGGCTACAGCTCCCAAGATGGTTCTAGGTGTGCTGCTGTTTGTGGTCAGAACTCAGGGTATTGCAGTGTTTCCTTACCTGGACAATATCTTGGCTTAAGTTCCATCTTTTCATTTAGCAGAATGTCACGCCAACAGACTGTTGTTGTTTCTTCAACAGCATTATGGGAAGATCAATTTTCCAAAAAGTTCTTTGTTACCTCTAACAAGTTTGACTTTTCTGGGGTTTTAAACACATTCCGTCTCCATGAGTCTTCCTCTCGCAGATCAGAGAATGCTAAAATTGGTGTCAGCCTGTCTGAGCCTTCAGTCTTTCTCTTTTCCTTTGGTTGCTGGGTCTTATTATTGTAGCTTCGGATGCAATTCCATTTGCTCGATTTCACATGAGACCTCTTCAGCTTTGTATGTTTCGTCAGTGGTGCAGGGATCATACTCATTTGTCTCAAAAGATTTTTATGGATCACAGAACAAGTCAGTCCCTGAATTGGTGGTTGGATCATCAGTTTAGTATTCAGGGGGCTTCTTTTGCTTGTCCTACCTACAGATGGAAATCTTTCAGGTTGGGGAGCTGTTTGGAGGTCTCTGAGAGCACAAGGGGTTTCAGGTCTCTTCAGACTTAGTGACCTATTTATCAAATGTCTGTCCGACATGATCCGATCAGCGGATCATGTCCGACAGACATCGCTGAATGCGGACAGCATACACTCTCTGTATTCAGCATTGCACCAGCAGTTCTGGTGAACTGCTGGCACAATGCCGCCCCCTGCAGATTCACGGACAATCGGCCGCTAGCAGGGGGTGTCAATCAACCCGATCGTATCTGATCGTGTTGATTGCTGTCTGCGGCAAACACGGGGCATCAAGCTCCATACCGAGCTTGATAAATAGGCCCCCTAGGGGTAGATTTGCGAAGGTTCGAGCCGACATGATTCACTGTAGCATATGCTGTCGGCATTTAACATTGCACAAGCATTACGACCGCTGCTTCTTAACTTCAGTTTCAGATGAACCTGAAATGATGGGGTGTCGATGCAGCATCTGCTGCTTAATAAATCGACCCCTTGGCCTCTTTTGAAAAGGGAATCTCATCTTCACTTTCAATCAGACAATGTCATAGCAATGGCGTATATTAATCATCAGGGTGAACCCACAGTTCCCTAGCCATGAGGGAAGTGTCTTGAATTCTCTCATGGGCAGAAACCAATTCTTGTTTGGTTTCTGCAGTTCATTTTCCTGGAGTGAACAACTGGGAAGCAAATTTTTTTCAGTTGCCATGCTTTGCATCCAGGGGAATTGTCTCTTCATCAGGATGGTTTCAATTAGATTGTTGATCTTTGGGGTCTCCCAGAGATAAATCTGATGTCTTCCTGTTTAAACAACAAACTTCACAGGTATTTAGCTAGGTCTAGGGACCCTAAGGTGGAGTATGTGGCTTGTTTTCATTTCAGCTTACTTATCTGATTTATCTTCTTGTAATTCTTCCCAGAGTGATTTCCAAGATAAGACTAGAGAACTCGTCAGTAATTATTGGCCTTGCAGGATTTGGTATGCAGATCTGGTTCAGATCTACAATTGCTCTCATTGGCCTTTGATCCAGACTTCTAAACCTGTGACAATGAATATTTATCATAAGATCTGGAAGGCTTTTATTTCTTGGTGTATTGATCATGGCTTTTGCTGGCATTTTGTTTAGGATTCCTAGAATGTTGCAGTTTTACAGGATGTTTTGGATAAGGGCCTATCTGCCAGTTCTTTGAAAGGGTAGATTTCTGTTCTTTCAGTTTTGTTTCATAGGAAGATTGATAATCTTCCTGACATTCATGGTTTTGTTCAGGCTTTGGCAAAAATTCAGCTGGTGATCAAGCCAATTTCTCATCCCTGGAATCTTAACTTGCTGTTATTGGTTTTGCGGGCTCCTCCTTTTGAGCCTATGCATAAGGTGGATTGTAAGCTTCTTTCTTGGAAGGTTTTGTGTCTGTTTGCTATCTCTTCTGATAGAAGAGTTTCTGAATTGTCTGCTCTTTCTTGTGATCCTCATCTTCTCTTTCATCAGGATAAGGCAGTCTTAAGGATTACATTTCATTTTTTGCATAAGTTTTGTTGTCAGAGACTATCAGTCTGGACATTGTTGTCCCTTCTTTGACCTTCTTTGTGTACTAATCCCAAGAATGCTTCAGAGAGATCTTTGCATAATTTGGATGTTGTTAGAGCATTGAAATATTATATTTATGCTGCTAAAGATTTCAGGCAATCTTCTATTTTTTGTTAACTTTTCTGGTTCTAGGAAAGGACAGAACATTTCTGCTGTTTCTTTGGCTCCTTGGTTGAATTATTTGATTTATAAGGCTTACTTGGAGTCAGGTCAGCCTCCACCTAAACGGATTACTGTTCATTCTTCATGGGCTTTCAAATTTACAAGGCAGCTATTTGGTCTTCTTTGCATACTTTTACTAAACTCTACCATTTTGATGTTTTTTTGCTTCTTCTGAGGCAGCCTTTGGTAGGAAAGTCTTTTCAGGCAGTTGTTTCAGTTTGGTTTATTTCTGTCTGTTGGTTACTTTTAATTGCATTTGAAAAATGCTCTTTTTGTGCTCTTTTGGGGTTGTGAAATTAGTTTCTCAGTGAAAAAAATGTTTCTTTATTCCCACCCTATGGGGCCTATCTATCAAGCTGTCATCCGCAAATAAGCCAGAATTCCATGGCACAATTGTTGCGTGCTTGATCCAACCTAGTTATCAAAGCCTACAGACCGGCAAATGTTGAAATTTGTGACGTAACATACGATCCGCCGGTCTCAATCCGGTGCAGACTGATGCTTACATCAGTACAGATGTTTTGAATACACATTCGGCTCTATTTGACACCTTTTGCCAGATATCAAACTTTTAACAGGTATACTCGCGGCTATTCCGGGCCAGCGTACCAGCTTTTCAATCCACCACCCTGGAGGCCGCTGATGCCATAGAAATCAATGGGAGTCTTAAAGCAGCGAAAGTTTATGTTTGATGCTGCCAGATATCCCATTGATTTATATGGTTGAGAACAAGTTACGTTTACACCTAACACCTTAACATAAACCCTGAGTCTAAACACCCCTAATCTGCCGCCCTTGACATCGCCGACACAAATAAAATGTATTAACCTCTATCATGCCGCTCCCCGCCACTGCCGCCACTAAATAAAGTTATTAACCCCTAAACCTCTGGCCTCACACATCACCACAACTAACTAAACCTATTAACCCCTAAACCGTCAGCCCACCACATCGCAAAAAATAAATCAAGTTATTAACCCCTAAACCTAACAACCCCTATCTTTAAATTAAAATTACAGCATCCCTATCTTAACAACCCCCTAACTTTAAATTAAAATTACAACATCCCTAACATGAACCCCGAGTCTAAACACCCTAATCTTACACTTATTAACCCCTAATCTGCTGCCCCTCGACATCGCCGACACCTGCATTTTACGTATTAACCCCTGATCTGCCGCTCCGGACATAGCCACCACCTACATTATACTTATGAACCCCTAATTTGCTGCCCCCAACATCGCGGACACCTACATTATTTTTATTAACCCCTAATCTGCCACCCCTGACATCATCGCCACCTACCTACACTTATTAACCCCTAATCTACTGCCCCCAAAGTCGCCGCCACTATTTTAAATTTATTAACCCCTAAACCTAAGTCTAACCCTAACACCCCCTAACTTAAATATAATTTAAATTTATTTTAACTAGGTAGAATAGTTATTAAATTAAATGACTGGTTCCTACTCCTCTAGGAGAAGGGCTGGGGAACCAAGTCCCCTCCCCTCGAGGTGGACCTGTGTCTCCACTCTCCAGCAGGAAATTCCAGGCTGGTGCAAGGTGACAGCAGCCGGTTAGTTGTGTAACCTGATAATGATGGAACTGAGATGCTGGGGAGGTGACTGGGGGTTACCCTCTGTGCATCCTGAATCCCTTGTTGTTCTGGCATATGCAAGATTTGCTGGTGCTCCGCTGAAAGTGAATCCTGTTGATTACACATGGGCAAGTTCAAAAGGTATTGTGCCAATCTTAATATCAGAACTGAATGTTATTACACACCCAGCCAAGATTCTGACTTTTTTTAGGAAACAGAAATATAATGCAGATTATGTGCTATCTGCAAAGGAGGGATCTGATACCCTGGCATATATTGCACTACTTGAGGAGAAGCTGCTTCCTGCCTTGCTACATACATTTTGGGTTGAAACAGAAAATTATTCTATTGTGACAAGACCATGGTATGCCTCACGGACTCCATTCCCACTAAATTATTACCTTCCTGGAAAGCTATCTCAAGAAGCAGTGAACAGAATTCTGGTCACAAAGGGGCAGCCACCTTTATGCAGTTTAAATGAAGTGGAAGCTCAGATTTACAGAGATGCCAAGGAATGTCTGAATCTTCTCTCTAACCAGTTGGGGACATCACAGTTTTTCTTTGGGAATCTGCCTACATCCCTGGATGCTTATGTGTTTGGTTTCGTAGCCCCTCTATATAAAGTTCATCTTCCCAAAGTCCACTTGAAAGAACACCTGAAGCAGCTCTCTAACCTTTGCCAGTTTTGTGACAACATCATTGGCAGCTATTTTATGCAGAACAATGCAGATATTTCTATTGTTGTCCAAGAAGCAATAGATGCAAATCTTCAGAAGCTCACACAGCTTGTTAATAAAGAATCCAACCTAATTGAAAAGATGGATGACAATCTCTGGAGAAGTCCTCAAAATCGCCCTAAAAAACGAACAACCTTAAAGCCTTCGGCAACTACCGAATATGGAAATTCCTCACATAATTTGACCACTTAAACATTGTTAGCTTACACTTTGCTTCTAAGTGTCTCTGGCCTAACTTAATTTACTAGTTGTGCACACTGCAATGATACATTTGGACGTATGCATTGATATTGTGTGTAATACACAGAAAACCAATTGTTTGGTATGAGTTTTTATTTGGTTACTGTTCTTAACCAAAAGTCTTCAGGGATTTGGAAGGTATTGACATTCATGGATATATATATATATATATATATATATATATATATATATATATATATATATATATATATATATATATATATACAGGGAGTGCAGAATTATTAGGCAAGTTGTATTTTTGAGGATTAATTTTATTATTGAACAACAACCATGTTCTCAATGAACCCAAAAAACTCATTAATATCAAAGCTGAATATTTTTGGAAGTAGTCTTTAGTTTGTTTTTAGTTTTAGCTATTTTAGGGGGATATCTGTGTGTGCAGGTGACTATTACTGTGCATAATTATTAGGCAACTTAACAAAAAACAAATATATACCCATTTCAATTATTTATTTTTACCAGTGAAACCAATATAACATCTCAACATTCACAAATATACATTTCTGACATTCAAAAACAAAACAAAAACAAATCAGTGACCAATATAGCCACCTTTCTTTGCAAGGACACTCAAAAGCCTGCCATCCATGGATTCTGTCAGTGTTTTGATCTGTTCACCATCAACATTGCGTGCAGCAGCAACCACAGCCTCCCAGACACTGTTCAGAGAGGTGTACTGTTTTCCCTCCTTGTAAATCTCACATTTGATGATGGACCACAGGTTCTCAATGGGGTTCAGATCAGGTGAACAAGGAGGCCATGTCATTAGATTTTCTTCTTTTATACCCTTTCTTGCCAGCCACGCTGTGGAGTACTTGGACGCGTGTGATGGAGCATTGTCCTGCATGAAAATCATGTTTTTCTTGAAGGATGCAGACTTCTTCCTGTACCACTGCTTGAAGAAGGTGTCTTCCAGAAACTGGCAGTAGGACTGGGAGTTGAGCTTGACTCCATCCTCAACCCGAAAAGGCCCCACAAGCTCATCTTTGATGATACCAGCCCAAACCAGTACTCCACCTCCACCTTGCTGGCGTCTGAGTCGGACTGGAGCTCTCTGCCCTTTACCAATCCAGCCACAGGCCCATCCATCTGGCCCATCAAGACTCTCATTTCATCAGTCCATAAAACCTTAGAAAAATCAGTCTTGAGGTAGTTCTTGGCCCAGTCTTGAGGTTTCAGCTTGTGTGTCTTGTTCAGTGGTGATTGTCTTTCAGCCTTTCTTACCTTGGCCATGTCTCTGAGTATTGCACACCTTGTGCTTTTGGGCACTCCAGTGATGTTGCAGCTCTGAAATATGGCCAAACTGGTGGCAAGTGGCATCTTGGCAGCTGCACGCTTGACTTTTCTCAGTTCATGGGCAGTTATTTTGCGCCTTGGTTTTTCCACACGCTTCTTGCGACCCTGTTGACTATTTTGAATGAAACGCTTGATTGTTCGATGATCACGCTTCAGAAGCTTTGCAATTTTAAGAGTGCTGCATCCCTCTGCAAGATATCTCACTATTTTTGACTTTTCTGAGCCTGTCAAGTCCTTCTTTTGACCCATTTTGCCAAAGGAAAGGAAGTTGCCTAATAATTATGCACACCTGATATAGGGTGTTGATGTCATTAGACCACACCCCTTCTTATTACAGAGATGCACATCACCTAATATGCTTAATTGGTAGTAGGCTTTCGAGCCTATACAGCTTGGAGTAAGACAACATGCATAAAGAGGATGATGTGGTCAAAATACTAATTTGCTTAATAATTCTGCACTCCCTGTATATATATATATATATATATATATATATATATATATATGTGTGTATGTAGTTTCCTTTTTTTAATATTTTCTGCTTTATAATAGGTAAATCATTTTTGTTTCCACATTTTTAAATAATGGGTAAATGGGAAATCTTAGCACTGATATTGTATCTCTTACAAAATGCACACACTTGTTGTTAAACAGAATTACTAATGTACTGTATTGGAGTTAAATTAGTTTATTCTGATTAAAATCACTCTTTTAGTTTTGCTTTTTAATCTACTTTCAAGTGATGGTAAACTTTCTTATTTATAAACAGATCCAGAATGTTAGCAATATAGTAGATACAGTTTTATTCATCAGTTGTAACAAAGTTGTGCTTTAACTTTTCAATGTAGAGCTGAAATTTAAATACCTCGCACTCTGGCCGGATTTGTTTATACAAAGGGGAAAGTTTACCATCAGTTTCGGTCTTGTAGGGATGTGCTCAATGCGAAAGTCATACAGGGCACTAACACAAGCATGCAGACACAGACTGTGGAGTCCTTTGTTTGTGATGCTTTAATCCACTGCTATACTATCAGCATTAAACCAGAGGCAACTATCCACATTCCCAGTATTACAGAAACCAAAGCTTTATTAACATTTCTAAAAAATAACAGAAACCACTCTCTAAAACACGTTCTCTCTCTGGCACTCACACTTATATCTTTATATAAATAAACCATTCTTGTGATATTAATCTTTAATACTGTGTGTTAGCTCTTCTTCCACTATTTGCAGCTATTATCAGTTTCTTTGGTGTTCTATTTTAATATTAGTTCATTAATATGTGCATCACCTTGGTAAGCATGACAGTGAATGTATATATCCCTTCCTGCATATGACCCTTCTAAGTACAGTTTCAAGAAGCTACTAAGAAAACTGTAAAGACTTTTTCCCTCCAATTTATAGGCAGATGAGGGCCAGAAAACTTTATTTCTAAGCGTATTACTTGGCTTAATTTCAGCTTTTAGAAGCCAGCGTTAAATGTATATATTGTGGTTTTCCTTGCATACTTTTTCACTATATCGACCAGTTGAATGTGTTTGCACTAAAGCATGAAACAGTTGGTGGGAAAGTCTTTTAGACCATTCTTCTGTTACCTACACAGATATTTTCTACCAGTACATTTTGTTTTTCACACTGAAAGAGGAAACATTAAGACTGTTCAAGCTTGGCACACATTTTTGATTTGTGCTTAAAGGGACATGAAACCCAAAACTTTTCTTTCATGATTCAGATCATCAATTTTAAAAAACTTTCCAATTTTCTTCTATTATCTAATTTGCTTCAATCTTTTGGTATTGTTTGTTGAAGGAGCAGCAATGCACTACTGGTAGCTAGCTGAAAGCCAATGACACGAGGCATACTGTATATGTGCAGACACCAATCAGCAGATTCTGAGCATACATAGGGACATGGGTTTCATGTCCTTTTAAGGGTTGTGGTCAAGCTCCTTTCTCCACTCTCTCCAAATAGGTATGAACTGACTCAAGCAGGAAGGGATATAGGTGTGATAGGGATAGAGTTTCCCAACCCTTCAGAGGCATTTTTATCTTCTACCGGGGTCATAGGCCATCTATCCACCAGTACTAATATAACTCTACTTTGAGGGTGAAGATATAGATTTAAATGTATATAAATCTGTTGTTTGCCATAAAATAAACATTTGTCTTGTTAAGTGTATCCAGTCCACGGATCATCCATTACTTGTGGGATATTCTCCTTCCCAACAGGAAGTTGCAAGAGGATCACCCACAGCAGAGCTGCAATATAGCTCCTCCCCTAACTATCATATCCAGTCATTCTCTTGCAAGCCTCAACCAAGATGGAGGTCGTAAGAGGAGTGTGGTGTTTTATACTTAGTTTATTCTTCAATCAAAAGTTTGTTATTTTTAAATGGTGCCGGAGTGTACTGTTTATCTCAGGCAGTATTTAGAAGAAGAATCTGCCTGCGTTTTCTATGATCTTAGCAGAAGTAACTAAGATCCATGGCTGTTCTCACATATTCTGAGGAGTGAGGTAACTTCAGAGAGGGAATGGCGTGCACGTTTTCCTGCAATAAGGTATGTGCAGTTAATATTTTTCTAGGGATGGAATTTGCTAGAAAATGCTGCTGATACCGAACTAATGTAAGTAAAGCCTTAAATGCAGTGATAGCAACTGGTATCAGGCTTATTAATAGAGAGACATACTCTGATAAAAATGTAATATAAAACGTTTGCTGGCATGTTTAATAGTTTTTTTATATGTATTTGGTGATAAAAATTATTGGGGCCTAGTTTTTTTTCCACATGGCTGGCTTGAATTTTGCCTAGTAACAGTTTCCTTAGGCTTTCCACTGTTGCAATATGAGTGGGAAGGGCCTATTTTAGTGCTTTTCTGTGCAGCTAAAATTACTGACACAGACATCCAGCTTCTTCCTGCATGATCCAGGACATGTCTGGAGGGCTCAAAAGGCTTCATAGTCGTTTTTGAGGGAGGTAAAAAGCCACAGTAGAGCTGTGGCAGTTGTTGTGACTGTTTGAAAACTAACAAAAATAAAAAAAAGGTTTTTGTCTTTTATTATTCAGTTTTGGGTATTAAGGGGTTAATCATCCATTTGCAAGTGGGTGCAATGCTCTGCTAACTTGTTACATACACTGTAAAAATGTTGTTAGTGTAACTGCCTTTTTTCACTGTTATTTCAAATTTTGACAAAATTTGTGTTTCTTAAAGGTGCAGTAACGTTTTTTATATTGCTTGTAAACTTGTTTAAAGTGTTTTCCAAGCTTTCTAGTCTCATTGCTAGTCTGTTTAAACATGTCTGACACAGAGGAAACTACTTGTTCATTATGTTTGAAAGCCATGGTGGAGCCCCATAGGAGAATGTGTACTAAATGTATTGATTTCACCTTAAACAGTAAAGATCAGTCTTTAACTATAAAAGAAATATCACCAGAAGATTCTGACGAGGGGGAAGTTATGCCGACTAACTCTCCCCACGTGTCAGACCCTTCGCCTCCCGCTCAGGGGATGCACGCTAATATGGCGCCAATTACATCAGGGACGCCCATAGCGATTACCTTGCAGGACATGGCTGCAATCATGAATAATACCCTGTCAGAGGTATTATCCAGGTTGCCTGAATTAAGAGGCAAGCGCGATTGCTCTGGGGTTAGGAGAAATACAGAGCGTTCAGATGATGTAAGGGTCATGTCTGATACTGCGTCACAATATGCAGATCATGAGGACGGAGAGCTTCAGTCTGTGGGTGACATCTCTGATTCGGGGAAACCTGATTCAGAGATTTCTAATTTTAAATTTAAGCTTGAGAACCTCTGTGTGTTGCTTGGGGAGGTATTAGCTGCTCTGAATGACTGTAACACAGTTGCAGTACCATAGAAATTGTGTAGGCTGGATACATACTATGCGGTACCGGTGTGTACTGCTGATTTTCCTATACCTAAAAGGCTTACAGAAATTATTAGCAAGGAGTGGGATAGACCGGGTGTGCCTTTTTCCCCACCTCCTATATTTAGAAAAATGTTTCCAATAGACGCCACTACACAGGACTTATGGCAGACGGTCCCTAAGGTGGAGGGAGCAGTTTCTACTTTAGCAAAGCGTACTACTATCCCGGTTGAGGACAGTTGTGCTTTTTCAGATCCAATGGATAAAAAGTTGGAGGGTTACCTTAAGAAAATGTTTATTCAACAAGGTTTTATTTTAGAGCCCCTTGCATGCATTGCGCCTGTCACGGCCGCGGCAGCATTCTGGTTTGAGGCCCTGGAAGAGGCAATCCATACAGCTCCATTGACTGAAATTATTGACAAGCTTAGAACAGTTAAGCTAGCTAACTCATTTGTTTCTGATGCCATTGTTCATTTGACTAAACTAACGGCTAAGAATTCCGGATTCGCCATCCAAGCCCGTAGGGCGCTATGACTTAAATCCTGGTCAGCATACGTGACTTCGAAGTCTAAATTACTCAACATTCCTTTCAAGGGGCAGACCTTATTTGGGCCTGGTTTGAAGGAAATTATTGCTGACATTACTGGAGGTAAGGGTCACACCCTTCCTCAGGACAGGGCTAAAGCAAAGGCCAAACAGTCTAATTTTTGTGCCTTTCGAAATTTCAAGGCAGGTGCAGCATCAACTTCCTCCGCTTCAAAACAAGAGGGAACTTTTGCTCAATCTAAGCAGGCCTGGAGACCTAACCAGTCCTGGAACAAAGGCAAGCAGGCCAGAAAGCCTGCTGCTGCCTCTAAGACAGCATGAAGGAACGGCCCCCCTATCCGGCGACGGATCTAGTATGGGGCAGACTTTCACTCTTCGCCCAGGCGTGGGCAAGAGATGTTCAGGATCCCTGGGCGTTGGAGATCATATCTCAGGGATATCTTCTGGACTTCAAAGCTTCCCCTCCACAAGGGAGATTTCATTTTTCAAGGCTATCTGCAAATCAGATAAAGAAAGAGGCATTCCTACGCTGTGTGCAAGACCTCCTAGTTATGGGAGTGATCCATCCAGTTCCGCGAATGGAACAAGGACAGGGTTTTTATTCGAATCTGTTTGTGGTTCCCAAAAAAAAAGGGAACCTTCAGACCAATTTTGGATCTAAAGATCTTAAACAAATTCCTCAGAGTTCCATCTTTCAAAATGGAAACTATTCGGACCATCCTACCCATGATCCAAGAAGGTCAGTGCATGACCACAGTGGACTTAAAGGATGCCTACCTTCACATACCGATTCACAAAGATCATCATCGGTTTCTAAGGTTTGCCTTTCTAGACAGGCATTACCAATTTGTAGCTCTTCCCTTCGGGTTGGCTACAGCCCCGAGAATCTTTACAAAGGTTCTGGGCTCACTTCTGGCGGTTCTAAGACCACGAGGCATAGCGGTGGCTCCGTATCTAGATGACATCCTGATACAGGCGTCAAGCTTTCAAATGGCCAAGTCTCATACAGAGATAGTTCTGGCATTTCTGAGGTCGCACGGGTGGAAAGTGAACGAGGAAAAGAGTTCTCTATCCCCACTCACAAGAGTCTCCTTCTTAGGGACTCTTATAGATTCTGTAGAAATGAAAATTTACCTGACGGAGTCCAGGTTATCAAAACTTCTAAATGCTTGCCGTGTTCTTCACTCCATTCCGCGCCCTTCGGTATCTCAGTGTATGGAGGTAATCGGCTTAATGGTAGCGGCAATGAACATAGTGCCATTTGCGCGCCTTCATCTCAGACCGCTGCAATTATGCATGCTGAGTCAGTGGAATGGGGATTACACAGATTTGTCCCCTCTGCTAAATCTGGATCAAGAGACCAGAGATTCTCTTCTCTGTTGGTTGTCTCGGGTACACCTGTCCAAGGGTATGACCTTTCGCAGGCCAGATTGGACAATTGTAACAACAGATGCCAGCCTTCTAGGTTGGGGTGCAGTCTGGAATTCCCTGAAGGCACAGGGATTGTGGACTCAGGAGGAGAAACTCCTTCCAATAAATATTCTGGAGTTAAGAGCGATATTCAATGCTCTTCTGGCTTGGCCTCAGTTAGCAACACTGAGGTTCATCAGATTTCAGTCGGACAACATCACAACTGTGGCTTACATCAACCATCAAGGGGGAACCAGGAGTTCCCTAGCGATGTTAGAAGTTTCAAAAATAATTCGCTGGGCAGAGTAACACTCTTGCCACCTGTCAGCAATCCATATCCCAGGTGTGGAGAACTGGGAGGCGGATTTTCTAAGTCGTCAGACTTTCCATCCGGGGGAGTGGGAACTCCATCCGGAGGTGTTTGCTCAGTTGATTCATCGTTGGGGCAAACCAGAGTTGGATCTCATGGCAACTTGCCAGAACGCCAAGCTTCCTTATTACGGATCCAGGTCCAGGGACCCAGAAGCGACGCTGATAGATGCTCTAGCAGCGCCTTGGTTCTTCAACCTGGCTTATGTGTTTCCACCGTTTCCTCTGCTCCCTCGACTGATTGCCAAAATCAAACAGGAGAGCATTTGTGATTCTGATAGCACCTGCGTGGCCACGCAGGACTTGGTATGCAGACCTAGTGGACATGTCATCCTTTCCACCATGGACTCTGCCTCTAAGACAGGACCTTCTGATACAAGGTCCTTTCAATCATCCAAATCTAATTTCTCTGAGACTGACTGCATGGAAATTAAACGCTTGATTCCTCAGAGTTCCATCCTTCAAAATGGAAACCATTCGGACAATCTTGCCGACAATCCAGCAGGGTCAGTATTTGACTACCGTGGATCTAAAGGATGCATATCTGCATATCCCAATCCACAAAACTCATCATCAGTTCCTGAGGTTCGCTTTTCTGGACAAACATTACCAGTTCGTGGTTCTTCCATTCGGTTTAGCCACCGCTCCCAGAATTTTCACAAAGGTGCTAGGGTCCCTTCTAGCGGTCCTAAGACCGAGGGGCATTGCTGTAGCACCTTATCTAGACGACATCCTAATCCAAGCGTCGTCTCTTTCCAAAGCGAGGGCTCATACAGACATTGTGTTGGCTTTTCTCAGATCTCACGGGTGGAAAGTGAACATAGAAAAAAGTTCACTGTCACCGTCCACAAGGGTTCCTTTTCTGGGAACAATAATAGATTCTGTGGAAATGAAGATCTTTCTCACAGACGTCAGAAAGACAAAGCTTCTAAAAGCTTGTCGAGTTCTTCACTCTATTCCTCAACCCTCTATAGCTCAATGCATGGAAGTAATAGGACTAATGGTCGCAGCAATGGATGTGGTTCCTTTTGCTCGAATTCATCTAAGACCATTACAGCTGTGCATGCTCAATCAGTGGAATGGGGACTATACAGACTTGTCTCCCCAAATTCAAGTAGACCAGGTAACCAGGGACTCACTTCTCTGGTGCTTGACCCAGGATCACCTGTCTCAGGGAATGAGTTTTCGCAGACCGGAGTGGGTCATCGTCACGACCGACGCCAGCCTCTTGGGGTGGGGGGCGGTCTGGGACTCTCTGAAAGCTCAGGGCCTATGGTCGCGGGAAGAGTCGCTTCTCCCGATAAACATTTTGGAACTAAGAGCTATATTCAATGCGCTCCTGGCTTGGCCTCAGCTAGCGGAAGCCAGGTTCATAAGATTTCAGTCGGACAACATAACGACTGTTGCGTACATCAATCATCAGGGGGGAACAAAGAGTTCCCTAGCGATGAAGGAAGTAACCAAGATAATCCAATGGGCAGAGAATCACTCCTGCCATCTATCTGCTATTCACATCCCAGGAGTAGACAACTGGGAGGCGGACTATTTGAGTCGTCAGACTTTCCATCCGGGGGAGTGGGAACTCCATCCGGAGGTCTTTGCTCAGTTAACCCAATTATGGGGCATTCCAGACATGGATCTAATGGCGTCCCGTCAGAACTTCAAGATTCCTTGCTAACGGTCCAGATCCAGGGATCCCAAGGCGACTCTAGTGGATGCATTAGTGGCGCCTTGGTCGTTCAACCTAGCATATGTGTTTCCACCATTTCCTCTCCTCCCCAGGCTCATAGCCAGGATCAAACAGGAGAAGGCCTCAGTGATTCTGATAGCTCCTGCGTGGCCATGCAGGACTTGGTATGCAGACCTGGTGAATATGTAATTGGCTCCACCATGGAAGCTACCTTTGAGACAGGACCTTCTAGTACAAGGTCCATTCGAACATCCCAATCTAGTTTCTCTGCAGCTGACTGCTTGGAAATTGAACGCTTGATTTTATCCAAGCGTGGGTTTTCAAATTCTGTGATTGATACTCTGGTCCAAGCCAGAAAACCTGTGACTAGAAGGATTTACCATAAAATATGGAAAAAATATATCTGTTGGTGTGAATCCAAAGGATTCTCCTGGAGTAAGATTAAAATTCCAAAGATTCTCTCCTTTCTCCAAGAAGGTTTGGATAAAGGATTGTCAGCTAGTTCTCTAAAAGGACAGATTTCTGCGTTATCCGTCTTGTTGCACAAACGACTGGCAGCTTTGCCAGACGTACAAGCTTTTGTTCAGGCTTTGGTTAGAATCAAGCCTGTTTACAGACCCATGACTCCTCCTTGGAGTCTAAATTTAGTTCTTTCAGTTCTTCAAGGGGTTCCGTTTGAACCTTTACATTCCATAGATATTAAGTTACTATCTTGGAAAGTTCTGTTTTTGGTTGCTATTTCTTCTGCTAGAAGAGTTTCTGAATTATCTGCTCTGCAGTGTTCTCCGCCCTATCTGGTGTTCCATGCAGATAAGGTGGTTTTGCGTACTAAGCCTCGTTTTCTTCCAAAGGTTGTTTCCAACGAGAACATCAACCAGGAAATAGTTGTTCCTTCTTTGTGTCCGAATCCAGTTTCAAAGAAGGAACGTTTATTACACAATTTAGATGTTGTTCGTGCTTTAAAGTTCTATTTAGAAGCAACAAAAGATTTTAGACAAACCTCATCCTTGTTTGTCGTTTACTCTGGTAAGAGGAGAGGTCAAAAAGCTACTGCTCCCTCTCTCTCTTTCTGGCTGAAAAGCATTATCCGCTTGGCTTATGAGACTGCCGGACGGCAGCCTCCTGACCGTATCACAGCTCACTCTACTAGGGCTGTGGCTTCCACATGGGCCTATAAGAACGAGGCTTCTGTTGACCAGATATGTAAGGCAGCGACTTGGTCTTCTCTGCACACTTTTGCCAAATTCTACAAATTTGATATTTTTGCTTCTTCGGAGGCTGTTTTGGGGAGAAAGGTTTTGCAAGCCGTGGTGCCTTCTGTTTAGGTAACCTGATTTGCTCCCTCCCTTCATCCGTGTCCTAAAGCTTTGGTATTGGTTCCCACAAGTAATGGATGACGCCGTGGACCGGACACACCAATGTTGGAGAAAACAGAATTTATGCTTACCTGATAAATTACTTTCTCCAACGGTGTGTCCGGTCCACGGCCCGCCTTGGTTATTTCTTCTGTTAAGTGTGATCAGTCCACGGGTCATCATTACTTCTGGGATATTACTCCTCCCCAACAGGAAGTGCAAGAGGATTCACCCAGCAGAGCTGCATATAGCTCCTCCCCTCTACGTCACTCCCAGTCATTCTCTTGCACCCAACGACTAGATAGGATGTGTGAGAGGACTATGGTGATTATACTTAGTTTTATATCTTCAATCAAGAGTTTGTTATTTTAAAATAGCACCGGAGTGTGTTATTATCTCTCTGGCAGAGTTTGAAGAAGAATCTACCAGAGTTTTTGTTATGATTTTAGCCGGAGTAGTTAAGATCATATTGCTGTTTCTCGGCCATCTGAGGAGAGGTAAACTTCAGATCAGGGGACAGCGGGCAGATGAATCTGCATAGAGGTATGTAGCAGTTTTTATTTTCTGACAATGGAATTGATGAGAAAATCCTGCCATACCGATATAATGTCATGTATGTATACTTTACACTTCAGTATTCTGGGGAATGGTACTTCACTAGAATTACACTGTAAGAAATACATAAAGCTGTTTAATAACTAGAGATTATGTTTAACGTTTTTGCTGGAATGTAAAATCGTTTTCATTTACTGAGGCACTGAGTGAATAAATGTTTGGGCACTATTTTTCCACTTGGCAGTTGCTTAATCTGTTTTCTGACAGTTTCTGTTCTCCCTCACTGCTGTGTGTGAGGGGGAGGGGCCGTTTTTTTGCCGCTTTTACTACGCATCAAATATTTCAGTCAGCAACTCATTGTATTCCCTGCATGATCCGGTTCATCTCTACAGAGCTCAGGGGTCTTCAAAACTTATTTTGAGGGAGGTAATTTCTCTCAGCAGAGCTGTGAGAATTGTAGTTTGACTGAGATAAAAAACGTTTATTCTGTAATTTGTTTCCTGCTTTCAGAATTTGTTATCTTTGCTAATGGGATTAAACCTTTGCTAAAGTTGTGTTGTTTACAAGGATTGAGGCTATAACTGTTTCAATTTATTAATTTTCAACTGTCATAGATCTTCTGTGCTTCTTAAAGGCACAGTACGTTTTAATATTATTCTAATTGAATTGTATTTCCAAGTTGCAAGTTTATTTGCTAGTGTGTTAAACATGTCTGATTCAGAGGATGATACCTGTGTCATTTGTTGCAATGCCAAAGTGGAGCCCAATAGAAATTTATGTACTAACTGTATTGATGCTACTTTAAATAAAAGTCAATCTGTACAAATTGAACAAATTTCACCAAACAACGAGGGGAGAGTTATGCCGACTAACTCGCCTCACGTGTCAGTACCTACATCTCCCGCTCAGAGGGAGGTGCGTGATATTGTAGCGCCGAGTACATCTGGGCGGCCATTACAAATCACATTACAGGATATGGCTACTGTTATGACTGAGGTTTTGGCTAAATTACCAGAACTAAGAGGTAAGCGTGATCACTCTGGGGTGAGAACAGAGTGCGCTGATAATATTAGGGCCATGTCAGACACTGCGTCACAGGTGGCAGAACATGAGGACGGAGAACTTCATTCTGTGGGTGACGGTTCTGATCCAAACAGACTGGATTCAGATATTTCAAATTTTAAATTTAAACTGGAAAACCTCTGTGTATTACTAGGGGAGGTGTTAGCGGCTCTGAATGATTGTAACACAGTTGCAATACCAGAGAAAATGTGTAGGTTGGATAAATATTTTGCGGTACCGACGAGTACTGAGGTTTTTCCTATACCTAAGAGACTTACTGAAATTGTTACTAAGGAGTGGGATAGACCCGGTGTGCCGTTCTCACCCCCTCCGATATTTAGAAAAATGTTTCCAATAGACGCCACCACAAGGGACTTATGGCAAACGGTCCCTAAGGTGGAGGGAGCAGTTTCTACCTTAGCTAAGCGTACCACTATCCCGGTGGAGGATAGCTGTGCTTTTTCAGATCCAATGGATAAAAAGTTAGAGGGTTACCTTAAGAAAATGTTTGTTCAACAAGGTTTTATATTGCAACCCCTTGCATGCATTGCGCCGATCACGGCTGCAGCGGCATTCTGGATTGAGTCTCTGGAAGAGAACATTGGTTCAGCTACTCTGGACGACATTACGGACAGGCTTAGAGTCCTTAAACTAGCTAATTCATTCATTTCGGAGGCCGTAGTACATCTTACTAAACTTACGGCGAAGAATTCAGGATTCGCCATTCAGGCACGCAGGGCGCTGTGGCTAAAATCCTGGTCAGCTGATGTTACTTCTAAGTCTAAATTGCTTAATATACCTTTCAAAGGGCAGACCTTATTCGGGCCCGGGTTGAAAGAGATTATCGCTGACATTACAGGAGGTAAAGGCCATGCCCTGCCTCAGGACAAAGCCAAAGCCAAGACTAGACAGTCTAATTTTCGTTCCTTTCGTAATTTCAAAGCTGGAGCAGCATCAACTTCCTCTGCACCAAAACAGGAAGGAGCTGTTGCTCGCTACAGACAAGGCTGGAAACCTAACCAGTCCTGGAACAAGGGCAAGCAGACTAGGAAACCTGCTGCTGCCCCTAAAACAGCATGAATTGAGGGCCCCCGATCCGGGATCGGATCTAGTGGGGGGCAGACTTTCTCTCTTCGCCCAGGCTTGGGCAAGAGATGTTCAGGATCCCTGGGCGCTAGAGATAATATCTCAGGGATACCTTCTGGACTTCAAATACTCTCCTCCAAGAGAGAGATTTCATCTGTCAAGATTGTCAACAATCCAGACAAAGAAAGAGGCGTTTCTACGCTGCGTACAAGAGCTCTTGTTAATGGGAGTAATCCATCCAGTTCCACGATCGGAACAGGGACAGGGGTTTTACTCAAATCTGTTTGTGGTTCCCAAAAAAGAGGGAACTTTCAGACCAATCCTGGACTTAAAGATCCTAAACAAATTCCTAAGAGTTCCATCGTTCAAGATGGAGACTATTCGGACAATTTTACCTATGATCCAAGAGGGTCAGTACATGACCACTGTAGATTTAAAAGATGCTTACCTTCACATACCGATTCACAAAGATCATTATCGGTACCTAAGGTTTGCCTTCCTAGACAGGCATTACCAGTTTGTGGCTCTTCCATTCGGATTGGCTACAGCTCCAAGAATCTTCACAAAGGTTCTGGGTGCTCTTCTGGCGGTACTAAGACCGCGGGGAATCTCGGTAGCTCCATACCTAGACGACATTCTGATACAAGCTTCAAGATTTCAAACTGCCAAGTCTCATACAGAGTTAGTGCTGGCATTTCTAAGGTCACATGGATGGAAGGTGAACGAAAAGAAAAGTTCACTCGTTCCACTCACAAGAGTTCCCTTCCTGGGGACTCTTATAGATTCTGTAGAAATGAAGATTTACCTGACAGAGGACAGGCTAACAAGACTTCAAAGTGCTTGCCGCACCCTTCATTCCATTCAACACCCGTCAGTGGCTCAATGCATGGAGGTAATCGGCTTAATGGTAGCGGCAATGGACATAGTACCCTTTGCACGCTTACACCTCAGACCACTGCAACTGTGCATGCTAAGTCAGTAGAATGGGGATTACTCAGACTTATCCCCTTCTCTGAATCTGGATCAAGAGACCAGAAATTCTCTTCTATGGTGGCTTTCTCGGCCACATCTGTCCAGGGGGATGCCATTCAGCAGACCAGACTGGACAATTGTAACAACAGACGCCAGCCTTCTAGGTTGGGGTGCCGTCTGGAATTCTCTGAAGGCTCAGGGACAATGGAGTCAGGAGGAGAGTCTCCTGCCAATAAACATTCTGGAATTGAGAGCAGTTCTCAATGCCCTCCTGGCTTGGCCCCAGTTGACAACTCGGGGGTTCATCAGGTTTCAGTCGGACAACATCACGACTGTAGCTTACATCAACCATCAGGGAGGGACAAGAAGCTCCCTAGCTATGATGGAAGTATCAAAGATAATTCTCTGGGCAGAGTCTCACTCTTGCCACCTGTCAGCAATCCACATCCCGGGAGTGGAGAACTGGGAGGCGGATTTCTTAAGTCGTCAGACTTTTCATCCGGGGGAGTGGGAACTTCATCCGGAGGTCTTTGCCCAAATACTGCGATGTTGGGGCAAACCAGAGATAGATCTCATGGCGTCTCGACAGAACGCCAAGCTTCCTCGTTACGGGTCCAGATCCAGGGATCCAGGAGCAGTCCTGATAGATGCTCTGACAGCACCTTGGGACTTCAGGATGGCTTACGTGTTTCCACCCTTCCCGTTGCTTCCTCGATTGATTGCCAGAATCAAACAAGAGAGAGCATCAGTGATTCTAATAGCACCTGCGTGGCCACGCAGGACTTGGTATGCAGACCTGGTGGACATGTCATCCTGTCCACCTTGGTCTCTACCTCTGAAACAGGACCTTCTGATACAGGGTCCCTTCAAACATCAAAATCTAACTTCTCTGAAGCTGACTGCTTGGAAATTGAACGCTTGATTTTATCAGTTATTGATACCGTAATACAGGCTAGGAAACCTGTTACCAGAAAGATTTACCATAAGATATGGCGTAAATACCTATATTGGTGTGAATCCAAAGGTTACTCTTGGAGTAAGGTTAGGATTCCTAGGATATTGTCTTTTCTACAAGAAGGTTTAGAAAAGGGTTTATCTGCTAGTTCATTAAAGGGACAGATCTCAGCTCTGTCCATTCTGTTACACAAACGTCTGTCAGAAGTTCCTGACGTCCAGGTTTTTTGTCAGGCTTTGACCAGGATTAAGCCTGTGTTTAAAACTGTTGCTCCACCATGGAGTTTAAACCTTGTTCTTAATGTTTTACAGGGCGTTCCGTTTGAACCCCTTCATTCCATTGATATAAAGTTGTTATCTTGGAAAGTTCTATTTTTAATGGCTTTTTCCTCGGCTCGAAGAGTCTCTGAATTATCAGCCTTACATTGTGATTCTCCTTATTTGATTTTTCATTCGGATAAGGTAGTCCTGCGTACTAAACCTGGGTTCTTACCTAAGGTAGTTACTAACAGGAATATCAATCAAGAGATTGTTGTTCCTTCTTTATGCCCAAATCCTCCTTCAAAGAAGGAACGTCTACTGCACAACCTGGATGTAGTCCGTGCTCTAAAATTTTACTTACAGGCAACTAAGGAATTTCGACAAACGTCTTCTCTGTTTGTCATTTACTCTGGGCAGAGGAGAGGTCAAAAAGCTTCCGCTACCTCTCTTTCTTTTTGGCTTCGTAGCATAATTCGTTTAGCTTATGAGACTGCTGGACAGCAGCCTCCTGAAAGAATTACAGCTCATTCTACTAGAGCTGTGGCTTCCACTTGGGCCTTCAAGAATGAGGCCTCTGTTGAACAGATTTGCAAGGCTGCAACTTGATCTTCGCTTCATACTTTTTCCAAATTTTACAAATTTGACACTTTTGCTTCATCGGAGGCTATTTTTGGGAGAAAGGTTCTTCAGGCAGTGGTTCCTTCTGTATAAAGAGCCTGCCTATCCCTCCCGTCATCCGTGTACTTTTGCTTTGGTATTGGTATCCCAGAAGTAATGATGACCCGTGGACTGATCACACTTAACAGAAGAAAACATAATTTATGCTTACCTGATAAATTCCTTTCTTCTGTAGTGTGATCAGTCCACGGCCCGCCCTGTTTTTAAGGCAGGTAAATATTTTTTTTTTTTACTTTATACTCCAGTCACCACTTCACCCTTGGCTTTTCCTTTCTCGTTGGTCCTTGGTCGAATGACTGGGAGTGACGTAGAGGGGAGGAGCTATATGCAGCTCTGCTGGGTGAATCCTCTTGCACTTCCTGTTGGGGAGGAGTAATATCCCAGAAGTAATGATGACCCGTGGACTGATCACACTACAGAAGAAAGGAATTTATCAGGTAAGCATAAATTATGTTTTTTAATCAGGTTGAAATTTTTTTTCTTTATACACTACAGTCACCACGGCACCCTATAGTTTCTCCTTTTTCTCCTAACCGTCGGTCGAATGACTGGGGGGCGGAACCAGAGGGGGAGCTATATGGACAGCTCTTGCTGTGTGCTCTCCTTGCCTTTCCCTGTGGGGGAGAACATTTCCCACAAGTAATGGATGACGCCGTGGACCGGACACACCGTTGGAGAAAGTAATTAATCAGGTAAGCATAAATTCTGTTTTTTCATGCAGATAAGGTAGTTCTGCGTACCAAACCTGGGTTTTTACCTAAGGTGGTTTCTAACAAGAATATCAATCAAGAGATTGTTGTTCCATCGTTGTGCCCTAATCCTTCTTCAAAGAAGGAACGTCTTTTACATAATCTGGAAGTTTTTTTTTAAGTTTTACTTACAAGCTACTAAGGATTTTCATCAAACATCTTTCCTGTTTGTCGTTTACTCTGGACAGAGGAGAGGTCAAAAAGCTTCGGCAACCTCTCTTTCCTTTTGGCTTCGGAGCGTAATACACCTAGCCTATGAGACTGCTGGACAGCAGCCCCCTGAAAGGATTACAGCTCATTCTACTAGAGCTGTGGCTTCTACCTGGGCCTTCAAAAATGAGGCGTCTGTTGAACAGATTTGCAAGGCTGCGACTTGGTCTTCGCTTCACACTTTTTCAAAGTTTTACAAATTTGATACTTTGCTTCTTCGGAGGCTGTGTTTGGGAGAAAGGTTCTTCAGGCAGTGGTTCCTTCCGCTTAATCCTGCCTTGTCCCTCCCATCATCCGTGTACTTTAGCTTTGGTATTGGTATCCCACAAGTAATGGATGATCCGTGGACTGGATACACTTAACAAGAGAAAACATAATTTATGCTTACCTTATAAATTTATTTCTCTTGTAGTGTATCCAGTCCACGGCCCACCCTGTCCTTTTAAGGCAGGTCTAAATTTTAATTAAACTACAGTCACCACTGCACACTATGGTTTCTCCTTTCTCTGTTCGTTTTCGGTCGAATGACTGGATATGACAGTTAGGGGAGGAGCTATATAGCAGCACTGCTGTGGGTGATCCTCTTGCAACTTCCTGTTGGGAAGGAGAATATCCCACAAGTAATGGATGATCCGTGGACTGGATACACTACAAGAGAAATAAATTTATCAGGTAAGCATAAATTATGTTTTTTAAGGTAAACTGTTTTGGAATTTGAAACCAAAGCGAATTAGCCTCACCCCCCTCTTGTCCCATTTTTGTTGGTACCTGCGGAGAGCCTCCTCATCCTGTGCCATTCACTAATGGGAACAAGGATTTTCTGTTCAGTTTTAAACTTCAAGGCTCCTGATGCTCCTGGTAAACTTTGAACTTCCAAATCAACTTGTAATTGCCCTCAATACAAAGTTTTGCTTTATTTTTCCACTATTATCTTATATATTTTCAGTTAGACACAATGCAGATTGTGCAACTGGTTTCAATACTTTTGAATCTAAAAAGAAACATTTTATTTATTGTTGGTAAAGTATGTGCAAGTAGTTCACAAGTTGCTTAGCGCTAAGTGCACGATTGTCTTAATAAAAATGTTCTGTTTGTCAATTTATATATATATATATTTATATATATTTATATCATTTTTATACTATACACATTAATAAATTGTCGTCTTCGGGTTTCAAATCGCTATTTTACTAAATGAATAATCTTAAGAGATTTGTATAAGTCAGTTTATTTTCAGGAAATAGCTGCATTTTTTGCATGGCTTTCAGAACTGAAAAAAATACAGCTGGTTTGTTAAAAAAAAGCTTCTGTCCATGTTACTGTATATAGCAATAAGTGCAAAAGAAAGCATTCCTTAAAATCTGTTCATTTTAAGTTTTGTGACCTTTGATTAACTAATAAAACCAAACCACCATCAACATATTTTTAGGTCACATTTCTCACTTAATCAGGAGCCAGAAATTCTGGGTAGATATATGCATATGAGATTGCAAAATGCATTCATTTTTTTTTATCACATCCTTGTTTTAAAGTATCCTTTTTATATTGTGTCGTAAAACCCTAAAAACCGTTGGTCACACATTCATACACCTGTCAAATCAATTCCACATACTTTCAGGCTAAGGGACACTGAAGAGATTTTGAGACAAATCCTGTTTCTGGGTGTGAATATATATTCAAATACTTTCTTTTTGTTTAATGGGAAATTCTAATTTATTGTACAGTATATTTTATTTTGATTGAATGCCATAACTTACTGCATGAGTTTGTAGGAGTTCATGTTTGTGTATTATTATAAGGCTTCCGTGATTTGTACTGTATTCTACAAGCTATATGCACTTTGGGGAGAGAACTCTGTTCAGTAACAAGCATCTCAAATCCCTGTAATTGTACCTCACCTATTCACTAATGTATGTACCATCTCTCTCCGTACTTAGTGAAACAATGTGTTTGCTTACACTTTATGCCTTCAGTATTCATTGTTTGTACTGTAATAAACAAGAATGTACTTGTAACTATTTGAAAAAATGCCTATTTTAGTTTTTTTATAATATTATAAAGATTACATTATATACTGTAATTTAGCTTCAATTATACTCTTGTTTTTCTACAACTAATCCTTCAAATCAAAGAATAAAAGGTACAAACTAAAAAAAAAAAAAAAAAAGAATAGTTATTAAATAGTTATTAACTAAGTACCTAGCTAAAATAAAGACAAATTTACCTGTAAAATAAAACCTAACCTATGTTACACTAACACCTAACACTACCCTACAATTAAATAAATTAACAAAATTAAAAACAAATAAATAAATTAAATTAGCTAAATCACAAAAAAAAACACTAAATTACAGAAAATAAAAAACAAATTACAAGATATTTAAACTAATTACACCTAATCTAAGAGCCCTATCAAAATAAAAAAGCCCCCCCAAAATAAAAAAAACCCTAGCCTAAACTAAACTACCAATAGCCCTTAAAAGGGCCTTTTGCGGGGCATTGCCCCAAAGAAATCAACTCTTTTACCTGTAAAAAAAATACAAACAACCCCAGTTAGCTCTTTTGCGGCCCAAACCCTAATCTAAAAAATAGTACCCACCCAATACACCATTAAAAAAACCTAACACTAGCCCCCTGAAGATCGACTTAAGGCTGTGACACACTGCAAGCAGAGCGACGCGCAGCATGTAGATGCAGCTGTGCGCGCTCAGTGTGTCTTGCCTTTTCATCTCTGAGCACTCTGCTGCGTCAGGTCGCGTAGCTAAGCGCTCAGAGATGAAATATTTGAACTTCAGAAGCGATGTGACGTGGAGCAAAGCAGCTGCTTTGCCTCGCGCCGCATCGCTTGCAGTGTGTCACAGCCTTTACTGTTCTGTTCCAATCAGCCAATAGAATGCGAGCTCAATCCTATTGGCTGATTGGATCAGCCAATAGGATTTTTTTCTACCTTAATTCCGATTGGCTGATAGAATTCTATCAGCCAATCGGAATCTAAGGGACACCATCTTGGATGACGTCACTTAAAGGAACCATAATTCAGTAAGAAGACTCCGGATGAAGAGGATGCTCCACGTCGGATGGGCTAGTGTTAGGTTTTTTTTAAGGGTGTATTGGGTGGGTTTTATTTTTTAGATAAGGGTTTGGGCCACAAAAGAGATAACTGCCCTTTTAAGGGCAATGCCTATCCAAATGCCCTTTTCAAGGCAATGGGGAGCTTAGGTTTTTTTAGATAGTATTTTATTTGGGGGTTGGTTGTGTGGGTGGTGGGTTTTACTGTTGGGGGGTTGTTTGTATTTTTTTTTTACAGGTAAAAGAGCTGATTTCTTTGTGGCAATGCCCTGCAAAATGCCCTTTTAAGGGCTATTGGTAGTTTAGTGTAGGCTAAGTTTTTATTTTTTATTTTGGGGGGTAATTTTTTATTTTGATAGGGCTCTTAGATTAGGTGTAATTAGTTTAAATATCTTGTAATTTTTATTTTCTGTAATTTAGTGTTTGTTTTCTTTTGGGATTATGGTAATTTAATTTAATTATTTAATTGTTTTTAATTTAGTTAAATTTATTTAATTGCAGGGTAGTGTTAGGTGTTAGTGTAACATAGTTTAGCTTTTATTTTACAGGTAAATTTGTCTTTATTTTAGCTAGGTAGTTATTAAATAGTTAATAGCTATTTAATAAATATTCTACCAAGTTAAAATAAATACAAACTTGCCTGTAAAATAAAAATAAACCCTTAGCTAGCTAAAATGTAACTATTAGTTATATTGTAGCTAGTTTAGGGTTTATTTTATAGGTAAATATTTCGTTTTAAATAGGAATAATTTAGTTAATGATAGTAATTTTATTTAGATTTATTTAAATTATATTTAAGTTAGTGGGTGTTAGGGTTATACTTAGGTTTAGGTAAATAAATTTAGAATAGTGGCGGTGAGGTTGGGGGCAGCAGATTAGGGGTTAATAAAAATAATGTAGGTGTCGGCGATGTTGGGGGCATCAGATTAGGGGTTATTAAGTATAATGTAGTAGGTGGCGATGTCCGGAGTGGCAGATTATGGGTTAATAAATGTATGTAGGTTGCGGCGATGTTAGGGGTGGCAGATTAAGGGTTAATAAATGTAGGTAGGTTGCGGCGATGTTAGGTGCGGCAGATTAGAGGTTAATAAATGTAGGTAGGTTGCGGCGATGTTAGGGTCGGCAGATTAGGGGTTAATAAGTTTAATGTAGGCGGCGGAGATGTTAGGAACAGCAGATTAGGGGTTAATATTATTTAACTAGTGTTTATGAGGCGGGAGTGTGGTGGTTTAGGGGTTAATATGTTTATTCTAGTGGTGGCGATGTACGGAGCGGCAGATCAGGGGTTAAAAATTTTATTTTAGTGTTTGCTATGTTGGAGGTTTAGGGGTTAATAGGTAGTTTATGGGTGTTAGTGTACTTTTTAGCACTTTAGTTATGAGTTTTATGCTACCGCTTTGTAGTGTAAAACTCATAACTACTGACTTTAAAATGCGGTAGGAAACTTGACAGGATCGGGTGTATCGCTCACTTTTTGGCCTCCCAGGACAGACTTGTAATACTGACCCTATGGAATTCCCATAGAAAAAAGACTTTACAAAGTTTACGTAAGTCGTTTTGTGGTAAGGCCAAAAAAATGTGCGGTGCCCTTAAACCTGCAAGACTTGTAATTCCAGCGGGAGTAAAAAAGCAGCGTTAGCACCTGTTAATGCTGCTTTTTAGCTTACCTCAAAACTCGTAATCTACCCGTACATTATCAAAAATAAAAAAGAATTACACCTAATCTAATAGCACTATCAAAATAAAAAAGCCCCCCCAAAATAAAAACCCTAGCCTACAATAAACTACCAATGGCCATTAAAAGGGCCTTTGTGTGCATTGCTCCAAAGATATCAGCTCTTTTACCTGTAAAAAATACAAACCCCCACCAACAGTAAAACCCACCACCCAAACAACCAACCCCCCAAATCTAAAATAACCTAAGCTCCCCATTGCCCTGAAAAAAGACATTTGTATGAGCATTGCCCTTAAAAGGGCATTTAGCTCTTTTACATGCCCAGACCCTAATCTAAAAATAAAATCCACCCAAAAAAACCTTAAAAAAACCTAACACTAACTCCCGACGATCCACTTACAGTTCTTGAAGTCCCACTTGAAGGATCCATCCAGAGCCGGAGAAGTCATCATCCAGGCGGTAAGAAGTCTTCATCCAGGCGGCCCTTTCCATCTTCATCCAGCCGGAGAAGTCCTCATCCAGTCGGCAAGAAGTCTTCATCCAGACGGCATCTTCTATCTTCATCCATCCGGCACAGAGCGTGTCCATCCTGAAGACATCCGGGGCAGAGCATCCTCTTCATATGGTCGCCGCAGTAAATTGGAACTTCAGTGCAAGTGACGTCATCCAAGTTGGCGTCCCTTGCATTCCTATTGACTGAAAGTTTTCAATCAGTCAATAGGATTAGAGCTGCTAAAATCCTATTGGCTGTTGGTTTTTTCTTGACCACATCTTTTTTTCCCTGATCTTTTTATTTTTGACTTCTTCCTTTTCCTACTTCATTTTGCGTGGCTATATGTTATACTGAGGTTCCTATGAGAAGGGAGGGGCTTTATTGAGCTCTTGGGATTTAGGAATCTTTGCCTCCTCCTAGGGGTGGGGAAGAGTAGTTCCCAGGATTAATGGATCGTGGACTCTCACCTATATAAATCAGTCGTAAATTATTATTATTGTTTATTTGTATGGTCATGCCAAATTCCACAGCACTGGTAAAGCATAGAAAAAGCAGACAAAATAAATAATGAAAATACATTGCAAAGCGGTTGTTGTTGTTTTTTTTACTAAATGTAATGAAACATATCACAAATGTAATGGAGATTTAGGAAAGAAACTGATTGTCACTTCCTGTATTTTATTAATCGTAGATCTGTTTATAGCAGAACAAAACATATCCAACCTACCTGTGATATCAAAGTGTCGCAGGCACCTGCTAATCCCATCCCGACAGCAACACCAGTAATGTTTGTAACCTGCAAATGGAAAAACTGGTTTGTTCTCAGAGGCATTTTACAGCAAAAGCAGGCAAAGTAAACAATAAATGTATAGTAACAATTATGTTATATTGTAATTAATTTAATTAATGTATGTTAATTAAATTATGTGTTGAATGTCCTTTTAAAAAATACCTCCATATGGAGTATCATTTTAAACAGTTTATTATGCACTACAGGAGAATGGAAGCAATGCATTACTTCCAAGTCTTTTTAATGTCAAGTGAGTTGAATTGCCCACAAAGCAATGCAAGCAGCTGCCCAGGGGCTTCTCCTGTAATAGGGTCACCCGTCTGGCTAGTTCAGTGCTAAAACTACATAGAGCACTACTATTTTACATTCTGTGCTCTGCACACTTAAAGGGACACTCTTTCGTGATTCAGATAGAGCATGCAATTTTAAGCAACTTTATAATTTACTCCTATTATAAATTTTTCTTCGTTCTCTTGCTTTCTTTATTTTAAAAAGAAGGCATTTAAGCTTTTTTTTGTTTCAGAACCATGAAAAGCACTTGTTTATTGGTTTGTGAATTTATCCACCAATCAGCAAGAACAACACAGTGTGTTCACCAAAAATGGGACGGCATCTAAACTTACATTCTTGCATTTCAAATAAAGATACCAAGAGAATGAAGAAAAATTGATAATAGGAGTAAATTAGAAAGTTGCTTAAAATTGCATGCTCTATCTGAATCACAAAATAAAAAATTTGGGTTCAGTGTCCCTTTAACTTTCAGATATAGTTAGAGGCTGTATTGATAAAAAGAATATTTTAAAGGCCTAGAAAAATAGTGACATCATAACGTTCACCTGCGTTGAAAATTTGAGTACTATCTAATTAGCATTTGCCTAAGGGTATTGATAGCAGTAAACCATACTGATATTTTTCCTAATATGTTTAACTCTGGGGAGCCCATGTAAGGAGTGTCAGTGGTATAGGTCTGTGAATTTGTATAACAGAACAAAGCTTGTGAAATCAGGGTATGTAAAAGAGCAACCTGAGACACAGTCATGTCTGGTTTATGGGCAAAGTAGTTCAGGTAGAGTCAAGGCACTTTGTAGGCAAGGTTGAGTTGTTTAAAGGAACACTAAACCCAACATTTTTCTTTCATGATTCAGATAGAGCATGCAATTTTAAGCAGCTTTCTAATTTACTCCTATTATAAATTTTTCTTTGTTTTCTTGCTATGTTTATTTAAATAGCAGGAATGTGATGCATAGGAGCCAGCCCTTTTTTGTTTGAGAACCTGGGCTATGCTTGCTTATTGGTGGGTGAATGTAAGCCTCCAATAAGCAAGCGCTATCCATGGTGCTGAACCTAAAATGGGCTGGCTGCTAAGTTTTACATTTCTGCTTTTAAAATAAAGATAGCAAGAGAATAAAGAAAAATTGATAATAGGAGTAAATTATAAAGTTGCTTAAAATTTCATACTCTATCTGAATAATGAAAGAAAAAAATTGGTTCAGTGTCCCTTTAAGGTCTGGGTCTGAATAGTTCTGAATGGGTTTAGATTGTCCTTGGTTTCATTTTATGAAAAAGAGTAGGGAGCTAAAGCCGGCCAATACTTTGCCAGTATTTATCTTATATATAGTGTGCAGGTGCCATAGCCTAGGGATGCAAATCGAGTCTAGAACTGTCAATATTCATTGTCATTAGATAACTCAGAACATACCGCAATTGCCAGAGATACAGCATCCAGTTCCACCTTCCCCAGGTGTCCGCAGAATATGGAGCTCACTATACTTATCATAAAGACCATGAGCTGTGAAAGGAACTGCACAGACATAAAAAACAGTTAGACAGTGCTGAATCATTACTATACATAGCTAGCCTACTATCTTATCAAGCTATCTGTAATAACCTAAAAAAGTCTTTACAGATCATGTAGACTCTGAGGCCGAATTATCAAGCTGTCAACTTTGCTGCATTCAACGGCACCAATACGCTCGCCTAATATCGCGGACCTGAATACGCTCTCCATATTTATAAAAAAAATCTGTCAAAAAGCCAAAAACCAAGTACAGGACGATGAGCAGCGGACTGTTGTTAACTAGCAGTCATCGATATGGCTGCTATTTGGCTTTTTCCCAACTTTATTTATATCCTGTGTCTAAACACTGCCACTTTACTAAAATGTTTAACCCCTATCCCGCTGCTCCTGGACCCCGCCGCAAGTAAATAAATGTATTAACCCCTATCCCGCTGCTCCCGGACCTCGCCACAACTAAATAAATGTATTAACCCCTTTCCCGCCGCTCCCAGACCCCGCCGCAAGTAAATTAATGTATTAACCCCTATTCCGTCGCTCCTGGAGCCCACCACAACTCTAATAAAGTTATTAACCCCTATCCCGCCACTTCCGGAAGCCGCCACAACTAAATAAACATATTAACCCCTGGCCTCCCACATCACTACCACTAACTAAACCTATTAACCCCTAAAACCGCCAGCCCCCACATCGCCATAAACTATTTAACCCCTAAACCTAACAAGCCGCTATCTTTACATTAAATATTAACTCATCCCTATCTTATAATAAATTTAAACTTACCTTTAGAATTAAATTAAACTATATTAAACTATTAATTAACCTACCCTAAGTATTATTCTAAAAATACTTTAAACTATATTAAACTATTAATTAATCTACCCTAACTATTATGCTAAAATTACATTAAACTATATTAAACTAATAATTAATCTACCTTAACTAGTATACTAAAATCACATTAAACTAACAATTAAAATAACTATATTACATATTTAAAACCCTAACCTTACTCAAGTTATTTAAATCTACAATTAAAAATTACGAAGTTACAAAAAAATAACAACTAAGTTACACGAAATAAAAAACACTGTTACATAAAATAATAAACACTAAGTTACAGAAAATAAAAAATAAATTATCATTTTTTTAAACTAATTACACCTAATCTAATAGCCCTATCAAAAAAAATAAATAATAGCCTACAATAAACTATCAATGGCCCTTAAAAGGGCCTTTTGCGGGGCATTGCCCCAAAGAAATCAGCTCTTTTACCTGTAAAATAAAATACAAACACCCCCCCCAACAGTAAAACCCACCACCCACACAACCAAACCCCCAAATAAATACCTATCTAAAAAACCTAAGCTCCCCATTGCCCTGAAAAGGGCATTTGTATGGGCATTGCCCTTAAAAGGGCATTTAGCTCTTTTGCATCCCAAAGTCCCTAATCTAAAATTAAAACCTACCCAATAAACCCTTAAAAAAACCTAAAACTAACCTCCGAAAATCCACTTACAGTTTTTGAAGAGGGGACATCCAGCCTCACCCAAGCGGCAGTAGTCCTCAGCGAAGCCGGCAGAAGTCTTCATCCAAGCGGGCCGAAGTCTTCATCCAAGCCTGCAGAAGTCTTTATCCAGACGGCATCTTCTATCTTCATCCATCCGGCGCAGAGCGGCTCCATCTTCAAGACATCCGGCGAGGAGCATCCTCTTCTTCCGACGTCTCTTGAAGAATGAGGTTTCCTTTAAATGTCGTCATCCAAGATGGTGTCTCTTACATTATGATATCGGAATTTAAGGTGAAAAAATCCTATTGACTATTGAGCTTTCATCCTATTGGCTGATCCAATCAGCCAATAGGATTGAGCTCAAATTATATTGGCTATTCCAATCAGCCAATAGAATACAAGCTCAATTTTATTGGCTGATTGCAACAGCCAATAGGATTTTTTCACCTTTAATTCCGATTGGCTGATAGAAGAGGATGCTCCGCGCTAGATTTCTTGAAGATTGAGCTGCTCCGCGCTGGATGGATGAAAATAGAAGATGCCGTCTGGATGAAGACTTCTGCCAGCTTGGATGAAGACTTCGGTCCGCTTGGATGAAGACTTCTGCCGGCTTCGCTAATGACTTCTGCCGCTTGGATGAGGATGGATGTCCACTCTTCGAAAACTGTAAGTGGATCTTCGGGGTTAGGTTTTTAAGGGTTTTAAGGGTGGATTTTAATTTAAGGTTAGGGACTTTGGGCTGAAAAAGAGCTAAATGCCCTTTTAAGGGCAATGCCCATACAAATGCCCTTTTCAGGGCAATGGGGATGTAATGCTGTTTACTGAATCCATTTTTACAGAGTTAAGGAATTAGGGGTTAATCTCATTTCTTATGTATTTGTAGCCTGCTTATGATCCTTATACAACCTTTTATATAAGTGTCAGTGAATAGGCAGTTTAGTATGTTGACCCTTGATAACATGTGAGAGCAGGTCATATATTCACATAGCCCCAAGCGACACAAAGGGTTAATAGAATAACAATTGTTATCAACACTGGTTAAGGATACAGGTAGGAAACCACAGGAATAGAAATCAGGCTACTGGTATGTGGATTACTATTAAGGCTGTTAGAATAATTACACGTTATAAGTTGTTACTTTAGACTTGTAGCAAAATAACTTACATCTGTCACGCAATATTGCATATTGTGTAGTTACCGGTGCTGGGATCCCAGATAGAGCAGGCTCTGCTCAGAGGAGACACGCTGTTATGGCGGCTGATGCAGTCTGCAGGTCTGGTTGTGATCCAGGCTGTGAGAAAGGTGAGTCAGAGAAAGGCAGAGCTGCACACAGCTGATTGCAGCTACTGAGTAAACGAAAATCCACAATGCTCAGAAAATGAGCAGGCAAGTCTTGTACTTCAGTTAATACAAATGAGTAGGCTTTAGGTGCTGTATTCCAGAGAAGTGAACACCTGCCACAATGACAAACAACTAAAAGTTATCAGAGGTGTGGTTAAATAGACAGAGTGATAAAAAGGTGCATGCCTCTAACTAAAGGGACAGTAGCATGACAGGGGAGCTTAGGTTCTTTAGATAGGTTTTTATTTGGGGGGTTTGGTTGTGTGGGTGGTGGGTTTAACTGTTGTTGGGGGGTGTTTGTATTTTATTTTACAGGTAAAAGAGCTGATTTATTTGGGGCCATTGATAGTTTATTGTAGGCTAGTTTGTTTTTTTTATTTTGGGGGTGCTTTTTTTATTTTGATAGGGCTATTAGATTAGGTGTAATTAGTTTAAAAAATTGATAATTCATTTTTTATTTTGTGTAATTTAGTGTTTATTATTTTGTGTAACTTAGTGTTTTTTATTTCTTCTGTTAAGTGTGATCAGTCCACGGGTCATCATTACTTCTGGGATATTACTCCTCCCCAACAGGAAGTGCAAGAGGATTCACCCAGCAGAGCTGCATATAGCTCCTCCCCTCTACGTCACTCCCAGTCATTCTCTTGCACCCAACGACTAGATAGGATGTGTGAGAGGACTATGGTGATTATACTTAGTTTTATATCTTCAATCAAAAGTTTGTTATTTTAAAATAGCACCGGAGTGTGTTATTACCTCTCTGGCAGAGTTTGAAGAAGAATCTACCAGAGTTTTGCTATGATTTTAGCCGGAGTAGTTAAGATCATATTGCTGTTCTCGGCCATCTGAGGAGTGAGGTAAACTTCAGATCAGGGGACAGCGGGCAGATGAATCTGCATAGAGGTATGTAGCAGTTTTTATTTTCTGACAATGGAATTGATGAGAAAATCCTGCCATACCGATATAATGTCATGTATGTATACT
The DNA here is from genome assembly GCF_027579735.1 of Bombina bombina. Taxonomy (NCBI): domain Eukaryota; kingdom Metazoa; phylum Chordata; class Amphibia; order Anura; family Bombinatoridae; genus Bombina; species Bombina bombina. Next base: position 76,170,114 of record NC_069510.1, on the reverse strand, counting down.
TTACACTTCAGTATTCTGGGGAATGGTACTTCACTAGAATTACACTGTAAGAAATACATAAAGCTGTTTAATAACTAGAGATTATGTTTAACGTTTTTGCTGGAATGTAAAATCGTTTTCATTTGCTGAGGTACTGTGTGAATAAATGTTTGGGCACTATTTTTCCACTTGGCAGTTGCTTAATCTGTTTTTCTGACAGTTTCTGTTCTCCCTCACTGCTGTGTGTGAGGGGGAGGGGCCGTTTTTTGGCGCTTTTTCTATGCATCAAATATTTCAGTCAGCAACTCATTGTATTCCCTGCATGATCCGGTTCATCTCTACAGAGCTCAGGGGTCTTCAAAACTTATTTTGAGGGAGGTAATTTCTCTCAGCAGAGCTGTGAGAATTATAGTTTGACTGAGATAAAAAACGTTTATTCTGTAATTTGTTTCCTGCTTTCAGAATTTGTTATCTTTGCTAATGGGATTAAACCTTTGCTAAAGTTGTATTGTTTACAAGGATTGAGGCTATAACTGTTTCAATTTATTAATTTTCAACTGTCATAGATCTTCTGTGCTTCTTAAAGGCACAGTACATTTTAATATTATTCTAATTGAATTGTATTTCCAAGTTGCAAGTTTATTTGCTAGTGTGTTAAACATGTCTGATTCAGAGGATGATACCTGTGTCATTTGTTGCAATGCCAAAGTGGAGCCCAATAGAAATTTATGTACTAACTGTATTGATGCTACTTTAAATAAAAGTCAATCTGTACAAATTGAACAAATTTCACCAAACAACGAGGGGAGAGTTATGCCGACTAACTCGCCTCACGTGTCAGTACCTACATCTCCCGCTCAGAGGGAGGTGCGTGATATTGTAGCGCCGAGTACATCTGGGCGGCCATTACAAATCACATTACAGGATATGGCTACTGTTATGACTGAGGTTTTGGCTAAATTACCAGAACTAAGAGGTAAGCGTGATCACTCTGGGGTGAGAACAGAGTGCGCTGATAATATTAGGGCCATGTCAGACACTGCGTCACAGGTGGCAGAACATGAGGACGGAGAACTTCATTCTGTGGGTGACGGTTCTGATCCAAACAGACTGGATTCAGATATTTCAAATTTTAAATTTAAACTGGAAAACCTCTGTGTATTACTAGGGGAGGTGTTAGCGGCTCTGAATGATTGTAACACAGTTGCAATACCAGAGAAAATGTGTAGGTTGGATAAATATTTTGCGGTACCGACGAGTACTGAGGTTTTTCCTATACCTAAGAGACTTACTGAAATTGTTACTAAGGAGTGGGATAGACCCGGTGTGCCGTTCTCACCCCCTCCGATATTTAGAAAAATGTTTCCAATAGACGCCACCACAAGGGACTTATGGCAAACGGTCCCTAAGGTGGAGGGAGCAGTTTCTACCTTAGCTAAGCGTACCACTATCCCGGTGGAGGATAGCTGTGCTTTTTCAGATCCAATGGATAAAAAGTTAGAGGGTTACCTTAAGAAAATGTTTGTTCAAGAAGGTTTTATATTGCAACCCCTTGCATGCATTGCGCCGATCACGGCTGCAGCGGCATTCTGGATTGAGTCTCTGGAAGAGAACATTGGTTCAGCTACTCTGGACGACATTACGGACAGGCTTAGAGTCCTTAAACTAGCTAATTCATTCATTTCGGAGGCCGTAGTACATCTTACTAAACTTACGGCGAAGAATTCAGGATTCGCCATTCAGGCACGCAGGGCGCTGTGGCTAAAATCCTGGTCAGCTGATGTTACTTCTAAGTCTAAATTGCTTAATATACCTTTCAAAGGGCAGACCTTATTCGGGCCCGGGTTGAAAGAGATTATCGCTGACATTACAGGAGGTAAAGGCCATGCCCTGCCTCAGGACAAAGCCAAAGCCAAGACTAGACAGTCTAATTTTCGTTCCTTTCGTAATTTCAAAGCAGGAGCAGCATCAACTTCCTCTGCACCAAAACAGGAAGGAGCTGTTGCTCGCTACAGACAAGGCTGGAAACCTAACCAGTCCTGGAACAAGGGCAAGCAGACTAGGAAACCTGCTGCTGCCCCTAAAACAGCATGAATTGAGGGCCCCCGATCCGGGATCGGATCTAGTGGGGGGCAGACTTTCTCTCTTCGCCCAGGCTTGGGCAAGAGATGTTCAGGATCCCTGGGCGCTAGAGATAATATCTCAGGGATACCTTCTGGACTTCAAATACTCTCCTCCAAGAGAGAGATTTCATCTGTCAAGATTGTCAACAATCCAGACAAAGAAAGAGGCGTTTCTACGCTGCGTACAAGAGCTCTTGTTAATGGGAGTAATCCATCCAGTTCCACGATCGGAACAGGGACAGGGGTTTTACTCAAATCTGTTTGTGGTTCCCAAAAAAGAGGGAACTTTCAGACCAATCCTGGACTTAAAGATCCTAAACAAATTCCTAAGAGTTCCATCGTTCAAGATGGAGACTATTCGGACAATTTTACCTATGATCCAAGAGGGTCAATACATGACCACTGTAGATTTAAAAGATGCTTACCTTCACATACCGATTCACAAAGATCATTATCGGTACCTAAGGTTTGCCTTCCTAGACAGGCATTACCAGTTTGTGGCTCTTCCATTCGGATTGGCTACAGCTCCAAGAATCTTCACAAAGGTTCTCTGTGCTCTTCTGGCGGTACTAAGACCGCGGGGAATCTCGGTAGCTCCATACCTAGACGACATTCTGATACAAGCTTCAAGCTTTCAAACTGCCAAGTCTCATACAGAGTTAGTGCTGGCATTTCTAAGGTCACATGGATGGAAGGTGAACGAAAAGAAAAGTTCACTCGTTCCACTCACAAGAGTTCCCTTCCTGGGGACTCTTATAGATTCTGTAGAAATGAAGATTTACCTGACAGAGGACAGGCTAACAAGACTTCAAAGTGCTTGCCGCACCCTTCATTCCATTCAACACCCGTCAGTGGCTCAATGCATGGAGGTAATCGGCTTAATGGTAGCGGCAATGGACATAGTACCCTTTGCACGCTTACACCTCAGACCACTGCAACTGTGCATGCTAAGTCAGTGGAATGGGGATTACTCAGACTTATCCCCTTCTCTGAATCTGGATCAAGAGACCAGAAATTCTCTTCTATGGTGGCTTTCTCGGCCACATCTGTCCAGGGGGATGCCATTCAGCAGACCAGACTGGACAATTGTAACAACAGACGCCAGCCTTCTAGGTTGGGGTGCCGTCTGGAATTCTCTGAAGGCTCAGGGACAATGGAGTCAGGAGGAGAGTCTCCTGCCAATAAACATTCTGGAATTGAGAGCAGTTCTCAATGCCCTCCTGGCTTGGCCCCAGTTGACAACTCGGGGGTTCATCAGGTTTCAGTCGGACAACATCACGACTGTAGCTTACATCAACCATCAGGGAGGGACAAGAAGCTCCCTAGCTATGATGGAAGTATCAAAGATAATTTGCTGGGCAGAGTCTCACTCTTGCCACCTGTCAGCAATCCACATCCCGGGAGTGGAGAACTGGGAGGCGAATTTCTTAAGTCGTCAGACTTTTCATCCGGGGGAGTGGGAACTTCATCCGGAGGTCTTTGCCCAAATACTTCGACGTTGGGGCAAACCAGAGATAGATCTCATGGCGTCTCGACAGAACGCCAAGCTTCCTCGTTACGGGTCCAGATCCAGGGATCCAGGAGCAGTCCTGATAGATGCTCTGACAGCACCTTGGGACTTCAGGATGGCTTACGTGTTTCCACCCTTCCCGTTGCTTCCTCGATTGATTGCCAGAATCAAACAAGAGAGAGCATCAGTGATTCTAATAGCACCTGCGTGGCCACGCAGGACTTGGTATGCAGACCTGGTGGACATGTCATCCTGTCCACCTTGGTCTCTACCTCTGAAACAGGACCTTCTGATACAGGGTCCCTTCAAACATCAAAATCTAACTTCTCTGAAGCTGACTGCTTGGAAATTGAACGCTTGATTTTATCAAGACGTGGATTTTCTGAGTCAGTTATTGATACCTTAATACAGGCTAGGAAACCTGTTACCAGAAAGATTTACCATAAGATATGGCGTAAATACCTATATTGGTGTGAATCCAAAGGTTACACTTGGAGTAAGGTTAGGATTCCTAGGATATTGTCTTTTCTACAAGAAGGTTTAGAAAAGGGTTTATCTGCTAGTTCATTAAAGGGACAGATCTCAGCTCTGTCCATTCTGTTACACAAACGTCTGTCAGAAGTTCCTGACGTCCAGGCTTTTTGTCAGGCTTTGGCCAGAATTAAGCCTGTGTTTAAAACTGTTGCTCCACCATGGAGTTTAAACCTTGTTCTTAATGTTTTACAGGGCGTTCCGTTTGAACCCCTTCATTCCATTGATATAAAGTTGTTATCTTGGAAAGTTCTATTTTTAATGGCTATTTCCTCGGCTCGAAGAGTCTCTGAATTATCAGCCTTACATTGTGATTCTCCTTATTTGATTTTTCATTCGGATAAGGTAGTCCTGCGTACTAAACCTGGGTTCTTACCTAAGGTAGTTACTAAAAGGAATATCAATCAAGAGATTGTTGTTCCTTCTTTATGCCCAAATCCTTCTTCAAAGAAGGAACGTCTACTGCACAACCTGGATGTAGTCCGTGCTCTAAAATTTTACTTACAGGCAACTAAGGAATTTCGACAAACGTCTTCTCTGTTTGTCATTTACTCTGGGCAGAGGAGAGGTAAAAAAGCTTCCGCTGCCTCTCTTTCTTTTTGGCTTCGTAGCATAATTCGTTTAGCTTATGAGACTGCTGGACAGCAGCCTCCTGAAAGAATTACAGCTCATTCTACTAGAGCTGTGGCTTCCACTTGGGCCTTCAAGAATGAGGCCTCTGTTGAACAGATTTGCAAGGCTGCAACTTGGTCTTCACTTCATACTTTTTCCAAATTTTACAAATTTGACACTTTTGCTTCATCGGAGGCTATTTTTGGGAGAAAGGTTCTTCAGGCAGTGGTTCCTTCTGTATAAAGAGCCTGCCTATCCCTCCCGTCATCCGTGTACTTTTGCTTTGGTATTGGTATCCCAGAAGTAATGATGACCCGTGGACTGATCACACTTAACAGAAGAAAACATAATTTATGCTTACCTGATAAATTCCTTTCTTCTGTAGTGTGATCAGTCCACGGCCCGCCCTGTTTTTAAGGCAGGTAAATATTTTTTAATTTATACTCCAGTCACCACTTCACCCTTGGCTTTTCCTTTCTCGTTGGTCCTTGGTCGAATGACTGGGAGTGACGTAGAGGGGAGGAGCTATATGCAGCTCTGCTGGGTGAATCCTCTTGCACTTCCTGTTGGGGAGGAGTAATATCCCAGAAGTAATGATGACCCGTGGACTGATCACACTACAGAAGAAAGGAATTTATCAGGTAAGCATAAATTATGTTTTTGTGTAAGTTAGTTGTTATCTTTTGTAACTTAGTCATTTTTAATTGTAGATTGAATTTTAGGGTTTTAAATATGTAATATAGTTATTTTAATTGTTAGTTTAATGTAATTTTAGTATAATAGTTAGGGTAGATTAATTATTAGTTTACTATCGTTTAATGTAATTGTAGTTTAATAGGGTAGGTTAAATAATAGTTTAATATAGTTTATTTTAATTCTAAAGGTAAGTTTAAATTTATTATAAGATAGGGATGAGTTAATATTTAATGTAAAGTTAGCGGGTTGTTAGGAGTTAATAGCTGAATTTAGTTTATGGTGATGTGGGAGGCTGGTGGTTTAGGGGTTAATAGGTTTAGTAAGTGGTAGTGATGTGGGAGGCCAGTAGTTTAGGGGTTAATACATGTATGTAGTTGTGGAGGGGTCCAGGAGCGGCGGGATAGGGGTTAATAACATTATTTAAGTTGTGGTGGGGTCCGGGAGCGGCGGGATAGGGGTTAATATATTTATTTAGGTTGCGGTGGGCTCCGGGAGTGGCGGGATAGAGGTTAATAACATTATGTAGGTGGCGGCGATGTCGGGCGGCAGATTAGGGGTGTTTAAACTCGGGGCTTATGTTAGGGTGTTAGGTGTAAACGTAACTTTTATTCTACCATAGAAATCAATGGGATATCTGGCAGCATTGAAAATAAGCTTTCGCTGCTTTCAGACTCCCATTGATTCCTATTGCATCCGCAGCCTCCAGGGTGGCGGATTGAAAAACAGGTACGCTGGGCCTGAATAGTGGCGAGCGTACCTGTTAGAAAGTTGATAAATAGCAAAAGTTGTCAGATAGCGCCGAATTTGTATTCGGAACATCTGTAATGATGTAAGCATTGATCTGTGTAGGGTTGAGGCCGGCGGATCGTATGTTACGTCACAAATTTCAACTTTTGCTGGTCTGTAGGCTTTGATAAATAGGGTGAATCAGGCTCGCCACAATTACGTTGCGGTTGACGGCCTGATAAATATCCCTCATGGGCTGTGATCTGGAAAATGGATCAAATGTAGGCCTCTAGTTATGAAGCTCCGTACTTACCTGTCTTCGCCGGCCCCAATATGCCCACCTAAGTTCGCCTAACCTCGCTGCCGCAGACCTGAATACGCTCGCCAAATTTATCAATAAAGCTGTCAAAAAGCCGCTCACCAAGTACTGAGCGATGAGCAGCAGACTGTGTTATTTATCAGTCATCGATCTCGCTGCTCTTCGGCTTTTTCCCAGCTTTATTGATACCCCTGTCACTAAGCACCCACACTATACTGTAGTGTTTTACCCCCTATACCGCCGCCCACGGACCCCTCCGCAACTAAATAAAGATTTTAACCCCTAAACCGCCGGACCCCGCCGCAACTATAATAAATATATTAACCCCTAAACCGCCGCTCCAGGACCCCGCCGCCACCTAGATTATACATATTAACCCCTAATCTGCCGCCGCCACCTATATTAAAGTTTTAACCCCTATCCTGCGGATCCCGGATCCCGCCGCAACTAAATAAATTGTTTAACCCCTAAACCACCGCTCCCGGACCCCACCGCAACAAAATTAAATATTTAACCCCTAAACTCCCAGACCCCCCCGCCACCTATATTAAACTTATTAACCCCTAAACCTAAGTCTAACTCTAACACCCCCCTAACTTAAATATTATTAGATTTGACCTTACATTCTATTGGCTGATCCAATCAGCCAATCGGATTGAACTTCAATCCGATTGGCTGATTAAATCAACCAATCAGATTTTTCCTACCTTAATTCCGATTGGCTGATAAAATCCTATCAGCCAATCGGAATTCGAGGGACGCCATCTTGGATGACGTCATTTAAAGGACCAGGCATTCTGTGTTAGGACGTCGTTGGAAGAAGATGGCTCCGCGTCGGCTGGATGGAAGATGGCTCCGCTCAGGATGATTGAAGATAGAAGACGCCACTTGGATGAAGACTTCGGCCGGATGGAGGACCTCTTCTGCCCCGCTTGGATGAAGAATTCGGCCCGGCTGGGTAAACACAGCTCAAGGTAGGGTGATCTTCAGGGGGTTAGTGTTAGGTTTTTTTAAGGGGGGTTTGGGTGGGTTTTAGAGTAGGGGTGTGTGGGTGGTGGGTTGTAATGTTGGGGGGGTTGTACTTTTTTTTACAGGTAAAAGAGCTGATTACTTTGGGACAATGCCCCGCAAAAAGCCCTTTTAAGGGCTGGTAAAAGAGCTGATTACTTTGTAATTTAGTATAGGGAAGGGCATTTTATTATTTTGGGGGGGGGGGTTATTTTATTAGGGGGCTTAGATTAGGTGTAATTAGTTTAAAGTTCTTGTAATTTTTTTATTTTCTGTAATTTAGTGTTTGTCTTTTTTGTACTATAGTTTAGTTTATTTAATTGTATTTTAGTTTAGATATTTGATAGTTTAGATATAGTTTAGAGAATTGTCTAAAATCCTTCTAGGCCTGCAAGAAAAAGTAAATGTTATCTCTACATTTAAATTATGTAGGAGCCTTTCTTTAGACTTTCATGGATTAGGATCAAGAACAGGAACTTCAAATTCCTGATTGATGTTATTAAAAGAAACCACCTTTGGAAGAAGTCAAATCTAGTCCGTCAGTCTTATCTTGGTGAAAAAAACAGATAAAGAGACTATCAAGAAAGAGCAGAAAATTCAGACGCTCTTCTAGCAGAAGATATTGCTAAAATAAACAATAGCTTCCAAGACAGAGCTAAAATGATCAAATAATGCATAGACTCAAAGGAAAGACTTGCACAACTCTTGAAACCAAATTAAAGGGCCACTAAACCCAAAATCTTTCTATCATGATTCAGATAGAGAATACAAATTTAAACAACATTACAATTTACTTCTATTATTTATTTTGCTTCATTTTTTAGATATCCTTAGTTGAAGAAAAAGCAATGCACATGGTGAGCCAATCACACGAGGCTTCTATGTGCAGCAACCAATCAGCAGCAACTGAGCATATCTAGATATGCTTTTCAGCAAAGAATATCAAGAGAATAAAACAAATTAGATAATATAAGAAAATTAGAAAGATTTTTAAAATTGCATTCTCTTTCTAAATCATGAAAGAAAAAATGTGAGTTTCATGTCCCTTTAACGTTCCAAGGAGTAGAAATTGGTTTAATCCCTGATCTTATCCTGACTAAAGCTTAAAGGGACAGTCTACTCCAGAAAGATAGATAATCCCTTTATTATCCATTCCCCAGTTTTGTATAACCAACACAGTTATATTAATATACTTTTTACCTCTGTGATTACCTTGTATCTTAGCCGCTGAAGACTACCGCCTTTTCCATTTATTTTTTTTACAGAATTGCTTTTTAGCCATGGGAGCAAACACAATGTTATCTACATGGTACACATGAACTAGCGCTGTCTATCTGTGAAAAACTGTCTTAAATGCACTGAGATAAGAGGCGGCCTTCAAAGGCTTAGAAATTAGCAAATGAGCCTACCTAGGTTTAGCTTTCAACAAAGAATGCCAAAAAAACAAAGCAAATTTGATGTTAAAAGTAAATTGGAAAGTTGTTTAATATTGCATGCCCTTTCTGAATTATGACAGTTCAATTCTGACTAGACTGTCCCTTTAAAGATGTAAAAATAGCCTATTATTGCAGCATCAAATAAAAAACATACTTTAAATTGTAATATAAAACGGTTAACTATGTTCAGTAAAACAAGGGCGCGATCCGATATCGATCGCAGTTTGCGGCGCAAGCGAGGGAACCGGCGTCGCCCGCAGTTTCAGCTCGCAACTCGAGCCATCCCATATAGGTCGCCGTCAGATGCTAACGTGCCGTAAGTCTCACAAACCAGCGATGTCCAGAAATCTGCGTAAGTACAAATTTCTGGCGTCGCCAGTGACTTGCGCCACGTTAGAATCTGCCGGCGCCTATAAAACCTGACTAAAGTCTAAAACACCCGCACTGTCTAACACGCCTCCCTAACATAGCCCGCACTGTCTAACACGCCTCCCTAACATAGCCCGCACTGTCTAACACGCCTCCCTAACATAGCCCGCACTGTCTAACCCTCTATCCGCTATCCCCCCTCACTAGCCTAGCAATAAAAAAGCTATTAACCCCTAAACCGCCGCTCCTTTACCCCGCCGCAACCTAATAAAGTTATTAACCCCTAAACCGCCGCTCCCGTACCCCGCCGCCAGCTATATTATATCTATAACCCCCTAAAGTGAGCCCTTAACACCGCCGCCATCTCTATTAAAATGATTAACCCCTAATTTAATCTACCTACCCTGCCGCCAGCTATATTATCTATATTAACCCTAAGTATATTATAGTTAATATAGGTATTACATTATATATATTAACTATATTAACCCTAATTATATTAGGGTTAATATAGTTAATATAGTTACTATAGTATTTATATTAACTATATTAACTCTATCTAACCCTAACTAAATTTATATTAAATTAATCTAATTCATTTATAAACTAAAATATTCCTATTTAAATCTAAATACTTACCTATAAAATAAACCATAAGATAGCTACAATATAATTAATAATTACATTGTAGCTATGTTAGGGTTAATATTTATTTTACAGGTAAATTGTTAATTATTTTAACTAGGTATAATAGATATTAAATAGTTATTAACTATTTAATATCTACCTAGTTAAAATAATTACCCAATTACCTGTAAAATAAATCCTAACCTAAGTTACAAATACACCTACACTATCAATAAATTTAATAAACTACTAACATCTATCTAAAAATACAATTAAATTAACTAAACTAAATTACAAAAAAAAAACAAACACTAAATTACAAAAAATAAAAAAAAGATTACAAGATATTTAAGCTAATTACACCTATTCTAAGCCCCCTAATAAAATAATAAACCCCCAAAATAAAAAAAATTCCCTGCCCTATTCTAAATTCAACAAATTTCAAAGCTCTTTACCTTACCAGCCCTTAAAAGGGCCTTTTGTGGGGCATGCCCCAAAGAATTCAGCTCTTTTGCATACAAGAAATACAATACCCCCCCCCCCCCATTACAACCCACCACCCACATACCCCTATTCTAAACCCACCCAAACCCCCCTTAAAAAAGCCTAACACTACCCCCCTGAAGATCTCCCTACCTTGTCTTCACCACACCGGGCCGAACTCCTGATCCGATCCGGGCGATGTCTTCCTCCAAGCGGCAAAGAAGAATTCTTCCTCCGGCGACGTCTTCCTCCAAGCGGCAGCAAAGTCTTCATTCTTCCGGCGGCATCTACAATCTTCTTTCTTCGCTCCGCCGCCGCGGAGCATCCATCCCGGCCGACTGCTGAACTTGGAATGATGTACCTTTAAATGACATCATCCAAGATGGCGTCCGCCGAATTCCGATTGGCTGATAGGATTCTATCAGCCAATCGGAATTAAGTTAAAAAAATCTGATTGGCTGATTGAATCAGCCAATCAGATTCAAGTTCAATCCGATTGGCTGATCCAATCAGCCAATCAGATTGAGCTCGCATTCTATTGGCTGATCGGAACAGCCAATAGAATGCGAGCTCAATCTGATTGGCTGTTTGGATCAGCCAATCGGATTGAACTTGAATCTGATTGGCTAATTCAATCAGCCAATCAGATTTTTTTAACTTAATTCCGATTGGCTGATAGAATCCTATCAGCCAATCGGAATTCGGCGGACGCCATCTTGGATGACGTCATTTAAAGGTACATCATTCCAAGTTCAGCAGTCGGCCGGGATGGATGCTCCGCGGTGGCGGAGCGAAGAAAGAAGATTGAAGATGCCGCCGGAAGAATGAAGACTTTGCTGCCGCTTGGAGGAAGACGTCGCCGGAGGAAGAATTCTTCTTTGCCGCTTGGAGGAAGACATCGCCCGGATCGGATCAGGAGTTCGGCCCGGTGTGGTGAAGACAAGGTAGGGAGATCTTCAGGGGGGTAGTGTTAGGCTTTTTTAAGGGGGGTTTGGGTGGGTTTAGAATAGGGGTATGTGGGTGGTGGGTTGTAATGGGGGGGGGGTATTGTATTTGTTGTATGCAAAAGAGCTGAATTCTTTGGGGCATGCCCCACAAAAGGCCCTTTTAAGGGCTGGTAAGGTAAAGAGCTTTGAAATTTGTTGAATTTAGAATAGGGCAGGGAATTTTTTTTATTTTGTGGGTTTATTATTTTATTAGGGGGCTTAGAATAGGTGTAATTAGCTTAAATATCTTGTAATCTTTTTTTTATTTTTTGCAATTTAGTGTTTGTTTTTTTTTGTAATTTAGTTTAGTTAATTTAATTGTATTTTTAGATAGATGTTAGTAGTTTATTAAATTTATTGATAGTGTAGGTGTATTTGTAACTTAGGTTAGGATTTATTTTACAGGTAATTGGGTAATTATTTTAACTAGGTAGATATTAAATAGTTAATAACTATTTAATATCTATTATACCTAGTTAAAATAATTAACAATTTACCTGTAAAATAAATATTAACCCTAACATAGCTACAATGTAATTATTAATTATATTGTAGCTATCTTATGGTTTATTTTATAGGTAAGTATTTAGATTTAAATAGGAATATTTTAGTTTATAAATGAATTAGATTAATTTAATATAAATTTAGTTAGGGTTAGATAGAGTTAATATAGTTAATATAAATACTATAGTAACTATATTAACTATATTAACCCTAATATAATTAGGGTTAATATAGTTAATATATATAATGTAATACCTATATTAACTATAATATACTTAGGGTTAATATAGATAATATAGCTGGCGGCGGGGTAGGTAGATTAAATTAGGGGTTAATCATTTTAATAGAGATGGCGGCGGTGTAAGGGGCTTACATTAGGGGTTAATCATTTTTATATAGGTGGCGGCGGTGTAAGGGGTCAGATTAGGGGATAGATAAGGTAGATGGCGGCGGTTTTAGAGGCTCACAGTAGGGGGTTAGTTTATGTAGATGGCGGCGGGGTCCGGGAGCGGCGGTTTAGGGGGTAATAACTTTATTAGGGATTTCGGGGGGGGGATCGCGGTTGACAGGTAGATAGACATTGCGCATGCGTTAGGTGTTAGGTTTATTTTAGCAGATCGCGGTTGACAGGGAGATAGACATTGCGCATGCGTTAGGTGTTAGGTTTATTTTCTAGTTAGTTTAGGGAGTTACGGGGCTCCAATAGTCAGCGTAAGGCTTCTTACGGCTGCTTTTTGTGGCGAGGTGAAAATGGAGTAAGTTCTCTCCATTTTCGCCACGTAAGTCCTTACGCTGCATATTGGATACCAAACTGCGCGGGTTTGGTATACCTGCCTATGGCCCAAAAAACTGCGGGCGACGGCAGAAATATACGCGCGTAACTTCTAGGTTACGCCGTATATGTGATACCAAATCCGCGCAAATATTGGCGTCGCCGGCTTTTGCGGGCGACGCTTTATATCGGATCGACCCCCAAGTTTGATGTATTATTTTAGTATTTTTGTTCCCTTTGTTGAAGAGCAGTCTCAGGAGCAACAATGCACTGCAGGTAGCTAGCTGAACACATCTGCTGAGCCAATAACAACAGGCTTATGTGTGCAGCCACGAATCAGCAGCAAGCTGCTCCTGAGCCTACAACAAAAGATATGTAGAGAAGAAAGCCAAAATAGAAGTAATTTGTTTAAAATGACAATTCTGTCTGAATTATATAAATTTAATGGGACACTAAATTGAACAATTACAGTAGGATGGTTATTACTCACAGTCGCCAAGATTACTAATTTTTCGCAAAAAAAAATAAACGGTATCGCACTTTCCATAGCGCTGCCATTACAAATTACTGAAAAACCTCCTTTTGCTATGCGTTATGATGCGTTAAGCTCTATACCAATCCCTTAAAATAAAAAACTTAATTATAAAAAAAACCTAAGCTACCCATTGCCTCTAAAGGGGCATTTGTATGGGCATTGCCCTTAAAAGGTAATCAGCTCTTTTACAATCAGCTCTTTTACTGCCCAAAGCCCTAAATTAAAAAAAAAAAACACCCCCCAAAAAAACCTTACACTAACCCCAGGATATCTACTCACAGTTCCTGAAGTCCGGACATCCATCTTCATCCAGGCGGCAACATCTACATCTATCGCAGGGGCATCTTATTTCTTCATCCCGGTGGTGCGGAGCTGTGGAGGCGCGGAGCATCTTTGCTGGTGACGTGGACATCCAGCTTGGAGGATCCTCTTCATCGGGTCACCACTGTACACTGAAGCTTGAATGCAAGGTACCCGTTTAAATATGGAGTACCTTGCATTCCTATTGGCTGACATTTTTAAATCAGCCAATAGGATGAGAGCTACTGAAATCCTATTGGCTGTTCAAATCAGCCAATAGGATTTCAGTAGCTCTCATCCTATTGGCTGATTTGAAAATGTCAGCCAATAGAAATGCAAGTTACCCCATTTTTAAATGGGTACCTTGCATTCAAGCTTCAGTGTACGGTGGTGATCGTATGAAGAAGATCCTCTACGCTGGATGTCCGCGCCAGCTCTGCGCCACCGGGATGAAGATAGGAGATGCCGTCGCCTGGATGAAGACTTCTTGCCGCCTGGATGCAGATGGATTCCGGACTTCAGGAAATGTGAGTAGATTTTCTGGGGTTAGTGTTATTTTTTTTTGGGTGGTTGTTTTTTCTTTAGATTAGGGATGGGCAATAAAGAGCTGAATGCCCTTTCAAGGGCAATGCCCATACAAATGCCCCTTTAGGGGCAATGGGTAGCTTCCAGGTTTTTTAGATTTATGTTTTTTTAATTTTGGGGGGTTGGTTGGGTGGGGGAGGTTTACTGTTAGGGGGACTTATTAATTTTTTAGGTAAAAGAGCTGTTTAAGTTAGGGCAATGCCCTACAAAATGCTATTTTAAGGGCTATTGCTGGTTTATTGTTATATTAGGGGGTGATTTTATTTTGGGGTGGCTTTATTTTTTTTATAGGGCTATTATATTAGGTGTAATTTTTATAATTGTGGATTATATTGATTTAGATTTTTTTATTTTTTTATAATTTTAGCATTTTTTTGTAATGTTAGATTTTTTCGTAGTTAGCTTAATTTAAATTTGTAATTTTTTTTTTTTTTTTTTCGTACTGTTAGGTTTCTTTAACCATGTAATTTAGGATTTTTAATTTGTAGTTTATTTATTTTATTAGAATAGTTTAGGGGGCTGGGGGTTTAGGGGTTAATAGCTTTCGTTTATTAGTTGCGATGTGGGGGGTTGGCGGTTTAGGGGTTAATAGGTTTAGTTTATTAGTTGCGATGTGGGGGGCTGGTGGTTTAGGAGTTAATACTTTATTATAGTTTTGTTGATGTGGGGGGCCGGCGCTTTAGGGGTTAATAGGTTTATATAGTGTTGGCAATGTGGGTGGCATATTAGGGGTTAATAGGTTTATTTAATAGTCGCAATGTGGGTGGGAGGTGGATTTGGGGTTAATAAGTTTAATATAGTATTTGCGATGCGGGAGGGGGGCGTTTAGGGGTTTATAGGTAGTTTATGGGTGTTAGTGTACTCTGTAACATTTTAGTTATGACGTTTGTGAAAGATTTTTATTTTGCAAAATCTATAACTACTGGGCTCAGATCGCAGAATGGATTGTGTCGCTATAGGCTGTAACACATGCATTTTAGCCAGAACGCACAACTTGTAATTTATTTTGAGAATGGATCGTGCATTACAGGCTAAAATGCTTGCGGTATAGCTATACCGCTGCGACTTGTAATACGGGAGACCTGACATTCCACGGGCAATGGCCAATTTTTCAGCGGTATAGCCATACTGCACCATACCGCAAAACTTGTACTCTAAGTGTATGCTATTTAAAGGGACATGAAACCCACATTTTTTCTTTCATGATTCAAATAGAGGATGCAATTAAACAATTTCTAATTTATTTCTATTATCAATTTTACTTTATTCTTTTGTTTGATATCAAGGACACAAGCTCAGGAGCGTGCACATGTTTAGAGCGCTATATGGCAGCAATTTTGCAAGAATATTATCCATTTGCAAGAGCACTATATAGCAGCACTATTTCCTTCTATGTAGTGCTCCAGACACCTACCTAAGTATCTCTTCAACAAAGAATTTCATGCAAAGTTACAAATTTGATAATAGAAGTCAATTTGAAACTTTTTTTTAATTATATGTTCTGTCTGAATCACAAAACAAAATGTTTGGGTTTCATATCCCTTTAACTAATTGCAGAATGCAGCTTGTACAGCTCTGCATTATATACTGGGCGCCACCATCTTGTAGCACGTGTATTGTTGCATCATGTGACAGAAGCAGTGACTTTTCACAGATCTGTTATCGGCTTTTTGAAACCTTTACCTTTCACTTCAGTTTAGCTCACATAATAGAGAGCAGAATTGTTACATTATTGCAGTTTTCTTGCACATTTACATAACAAATATAAGTTCCAAGATGGCGGCGCCCAGTGCGAAAATGCAGAGCTTCACTAACAGATAGTTGTAATATAATACATCTGTTGGACTTTAAGGGGCCGATTTATCAAAGTCTGGCGGACATGATATGCTGTAGCGTATCATGTCTGCCAGACATCGCTGAATGCCGACAGCACACGCTGTAGGCATTTAACATTGCACAAGCAGTTCTAGTGAACTGCTTGTGGAATGCCGCCCCCTGCAGATTTGCGGCTGCTAGCAGGGGGTGTCAATCAACCTAGTTGTATAGGATCAGGCGGATTGATGTCCGCAGCCTTAGAGGCAGCAGACCAGTTAAGGAGCAGCGGTCTGAAGGCTCGCACGGAAACAGGGGCATCAGGAGCCATTCGACTCTTCATAAATAGGCCCCTAGGACTTTTTGTTACCAATTTTTATTGTTTTTGATAGTTTTCACAACTTTTAGTTCATTTTATTGATTTATTATTTAGTGTGATTATGTCCTGTAATAGGCCTGTCTAGTCTTATAGCACTGATATGAGGAAGGTAGGAGATACTCTTCTAACATGCAAACCAGGTGCAGAAAAATGTGCAAACAAACTTTTACTGTTGTGCCCGGGACTTACCCCAAAGGAGCTCAGCCGCCCCCTGATGATGTCGCGTATGCTGTGCAATACTTCTATAGAGGAGTTTTGGGAAGCCGGGGGACCTACACGGTCAAACCGAAAATGTATCGGTGGGCTGATAGCTCCAAACCATCCGGCAGCGGTATGAGACTCCAGCAGCGCTACTGGCCTTCTAAGCGTGCACTCAGGCGTCAGTCGTGACGTAACGGAAATCTCCGGTCGGGGGGCGGTGCTCTGTCTTCACCCGGGTTAAACAACAGATGTACAGGTAAACAGGGGCTGCAAGCGGATCCAAGGCTGGTGTAGAGTCAAAAGTCACAAAGAAGGCAGGATCCAGCTTGTGTGCAAAATAAAATCCATATTTATTGGCAGAATTAAAACGCCTTGCAGGCTATACAAACAGCAAAACAGGAAAGGTGTGTGAGCGTGACACCAAGGCTGTCACGCTCACACACCTTTCCTGTTTTACTGTTTGTATAGCCTGCAAGGCGTTTTAATTCTGCAAATAAATATGGATTTTATTTTGCACACAAGCTTGATCCTGCCTTCTTTGTGACTTTAGTCTTATAGCACCTCAGATTTATTTTCAATCAAGATTTTATGGTTTACAGCGCCCCCTTAAGACACATGTGATCTTTACAGTTGTAATGTTGAGTTTACTGTCCTTTTTAATGACGACGTGTGTTATCCCAAACTTTACATCTGTTCTATAGTTTTATTGTGCTAAGCCATGTATCCTGCCAAAAGTCTGAATCAACTCTCTGCAGATTCATGCTGTAATCTGAAGACAATATTAACATTTACACGGCATTGCCCCCTGGCCAGCAGAGGCCTTGACTTGTAAAATGAAGATACTAAATAAGGCCCTGGCACAGCAATGGTAATTGTATTAAGCAGATATTACAGTAAATGGGGTTGAAAGAAGACAGAAATAATTTAATGAGCCGTTTATAACCATAAACAAAGAACTTTCAAAAATTTGGCTAAACAGTCTGTCATGAGATTGGAAGGAAGTTATCAACAAAACCCAATTTATATTAAAGAGACAGTAAACACCTTGACATTTTAATATACAAGGTTTAATTATGCACAGCAAATCAACGTTGAAATATATTGTTTTATTTATTTTTCCCCCTTTTCATGTATTTTAGCTCTGAAATTGAGAATTTTCTGATACACCAGCACCCTGCTGACTTAGCATGGCTTACTCTGCTACATACCCTTCAATAAGTGGCTTCACCCCTTTCCACTCTTAGGACATTCTATGCCATCCTAACTGCACTGGGCTTTAACGCCGTTAGGACGGTATAGAACGTCCTAGCATTTTGGCTGTACTGAAGCCAAAGGCGCTTCCTGAATAGGATTGCAGGCTGGAGGGCTTGCCTAGCGTCATAGGCACTCCCCCCCAGACATAATCCCATCATTAAAATCAGGTGATCGCATGAACAATCACGTGATTTCACTTTTTAACTTATTTGTTTACATTGGATCTTTGTTGCGATGTAGACAAATAAGTCCGGACAGGAAGGGGTTAAACAGATAAGAACTGCAAAACAATGCACTTTATAAAAAGAATATGGCATTAGCTAGCCTTGTCAGCTTTATATTCAAGCCCTGATTGGCTCTTTCAAATGAGGCAAGAAGTGGGTGGAGTCTGGCTGTTAAAAAACAATAAGAAAATAAGACGTTTGTTTTAAAAATATTTACACTTGGTTGATATGTTGCTCAATAGCAAGACAACAGGAATGTTTTGTAATTAGAATGTGTTTTCTTTCCTTTTAGAGGGACATTGTACACAAGATTTTTCTTTGCATAGATGTTTTGCAGGTGATCAATATATACAGCCCATCTTGGAGTGTTTTTGTAACAATGTATAGTTTTGTTATTTTTTAATAACATTGTGCTGATTTTCGGGCTCATACTCAAGCCTCAAAGTATCAGATGTAGACTGAAGTCTACAGATTCTGTGGCTCCTGTTTGTGTAATGGATCTTTTCATATGCAGAGGAGGGGGAGTTTGCTCGTTTTGTTTTCCCAGCCCCTTTCACTGGGTGTCTCAGCCTAACCTCATCAACAGGGAGCTTCTAAGTAAGTTTTTAAAAGGTTTTATACCGGATTTTTAGATCAGTATCTGTGCATATTATTTCTAGTAATGTCTATTACATTCAGTTATATGAAAATTGGTGTATACTGTCCTTTTAAACATTTAATTTGTAAGATAAATTCAAATCTGAATTAAAGGGACATTAAACTGATAGATTCAACTTTAACAGAATAATTGCTACTCACCATGCTATTGTTTTTCTTCTGGGTCATTCTCTTATTTTTACCCTATACAAGTGTCTTTGGTAAAGCTCAGACTTTTTATGCTGGGCTCTGCCATCTTGCATTATACATATTAGCGGTGTTGCTGACTTTGTTACATCTGTATCACTTCAGGTTAGCACACACAATACAGAGCTTTACATGTTTGCAGTTTTTATACACAGTTTAAAAGTTTACATAACAAATATAAAAAGACCTCATTAATAATATAAAACAATGGAAATTATCGCTGGGGAAACTGATATGGCTGAAAGGTGCATCCAAGATGGAGGGCAGTGCTTTGAATATTACACACTCATAGCGATATTTCACCATTAAAAACAAGTTACTCCCATAGAACGCCCATGATACTCCCCCAGAATGCTTATTTATTCCTTATCTCTGCAATCTACTTTGTTAATAAAGACAAAAATACACCTTCCTATTAAACCTATATGAGTGAGGATGTGATATATAATAGATTGTCATTGTAACCCATTTCAAATGTTTCATTTATCTGTATTTTATTGTATAATGTTGTAATATATGCATGTAAAGTCTTGTCGTGATTGTAAAAATCGTGTTTCTTTCATGTAAGTGGCAATAGTCCATGAGCTAGTGACGTATGGGATATATATTCCTACACGGAGGGGGCAAAGTATCCCAAACCTATTTTCGAGCCTCAGTTGTGCAGTTTCTTTTACTCTGAAGACATCCAGCTGCTCCTCCAGAGGGTCCTGCTGTGTTTGAGGGCCTAAAAGAAGGTTTTCCCCCACAAATCTATCCTAAAGGGTAGGTAGGCGCCACAGCAAAGCTGTGGCAAGGTGCTGAACGTTTTTATACCGGTTTTTACATTAAGGGGTTAATCGTTTATTTAAATAAAAAGAGAGAGAACAGCACTCCATGAGAAAGAACAGAAGCTGGAATAACTTCCATGCATGTTCATTTTTATTGAATTCCTCAGGGTGCCAGTTCTTTTTGCACACTATGCCCCTTCACATAGAAAAAATATCCTGAAGCATGACAGTCCAGCGCCCAAATACCAGGCAATTCCTCTCTGAACAAGGGAAGCAACAACCCCAGACGATCATTTCGGCCTCCTATGGTGACCCAAGAGTAATTTGCATAAAAATCAAAAGAGAGAGAACAGCACTCCATGAGATAGAACAGAAGCTGGAATAACTTCCATGCATGTTCATTTTTATTGAATTCCTCAGGGTGCCAGTTCTTTTTGAACACTATGCCCCTTCACAGAGAAAAAATATCCTGAAGCATATCAGTCTGATCCTGCCCAATGACAGTCCAGCGCCAAAATACCAGGCAATTCTCTGAACAAGGGAAGCAACAACCCCAGACGATCATTTCAGCCTCCTATGGGCCTTGTCAGTGAGGTGCAGTTGTATCTCTCTAAGGGCAAGTGTGCATGGAGTCCACATCTGGTTTCCCCATTACTCTTAGGGTGACCCAAGAGTAATTTGCATAAAAATCAAAAGAGATAGAACAGAAACTGGAATAACTTCCATGCATGTTCATTTTTATTTTAGGTGAACATAAAAAAGAGTTCTCTCTTCCCTCTCACAAGAGTTTCCTTCCTAGGGACTCTGATAGACTCGGTAGAAATGAAAATATTTCTGACGGAGGTCAGAATATCAAAACTCTTAACCACTTGCTGAGCTCTTCATTCCATTCCTCAGCCATCAGTGGCTCAGTGTATGGAGGTAATCGGACTCATGGTAGCGGAAATGGACATAGTTCCTTTTGCCCGCCTACACCTCAGACCACTGCAACTTTGCATGCTCAAACAGTGGAATGGGGATTATGCAGATTTATCTCTGCAAATACATCTGGATCAGGAGACCAGAGATTCTCTTCTCTGGTGGTTGTCTCAGTGCTCAGGGAATGTGTTTCCGCAGGCCAGAGTGGATTATTGTAACGACAGATGCCAGCCTAATAGGCTGGGGTGCAGTCTGGAACTCCCAGAAAGCACAGGGCTTATGGTCTCGGGAGGAAACTCTCCTCCCAATAAACATCCTAGAACTGAGAGCGATATTCAATGCGCTTCAGGTGTGGCCTCAGCTAGCCAAATTCATCAGATTTCAGTCGGACAACATCACGACTGTAGCTTACATCAATCACCAAGGAGGAACACGGAGTCCTCTAGCGATGATGGAAGTAACCAAAATAATCCGATGGGCAGAGACTCACTCTTGCCATCTTTCAGCAATCCATATCCCAGGGGTAGAGAACTGGGAGGCGGATTTCCTAAGTCATCAGACTTTTCATCCAGGGGAGTGGGAGCTCCATCCGGAAGTATTTGCCCAGCTGACTCATCTATGGGGGACACTATAATTGGATCTGATGGCGTCCCATCAGAATGCCAAGCTTCCTTGTTACGGGTCCAGGTCCCGGGATCCCCAGGCGGTACTGATAGATGCTCTAGCAGTGCCTTGGTCCTTCAAACTGGCCTATGTTTTCCCACTGTTTCCTCTCCTCCCACATCTGGTTGCCAGAATCCAGCAGGAGAGAGTTTCGGTGATTCTGATAGCACCTGCGTGGCCACGCAGGACTTGGTTTGCAGACCTAGTGGACATGTCATCTGTTCCACCGTGGACTTTGCCAATGAGGCAGCACCTTCTAATCCAAGGTCCATTCAAGCATCCAAATCTAATTTCTCTGCGTCTGACTGCTTGGAGATTGAATGCTTGATTTTATCAAAGCGTGGTTTCTCTGAGTCGGTCATTGATACCCTGATTCAAGCTAAAAAGCCTGTCACCAGGAAAATCTATCTTAAGATTTGGCGCAAATATCTTTATTGGTGTGAATCCAATGAAAAGACAGATTCCTGCTTTGTCTATTCTTTTACACAAGCATCTGGCAGATGTCCCAGACGTTCAAGCGTTTAGTGAGGCTTTAGTCAGAATCAAGCCTGTTGCTCCGCCATGGAGCCTAAACTTAGTTCTTAAAGTTCTTCAAGGGGTTCCGTTTTAACCTATGCATTCCATAGATATTAAGCTTCTATCTTGGAAAGTTCTGTTTTTAGTAGCTATCTCTTCGGCCCAAAGAGTTTCTGAGTTATCTGCTTTACAGTGTGACTCACCTTATCTTGTTTTCCATGCAGATAAGGTGGTTTTGCGTACCAAACCTGGATTCCTTCCTAAGGTTGTTTCTAATAGGAATATCAATCAGAAAATTGTTGTTCCTTCGCTGTGTCCTAATCCTTCTTCAAAGAAGTAACGTCTGTTGCACAATCTTGATGTGTTTCATGCTCTAAAGTTCTACTTACAAGCAACCAAAGATTTCCGTCAAACATCTTCATTGTTTGTTGTTTATTCTGGTAAGCGGAGAGGCCAAAAAGCTACGGCTACCTCTTTCTTTTTGGCTGAAAAGCATCATCCGTTTGGCTTATGAGACTGCTGGCCAGCAGCCTCCTGAAAGGATTACTGCTCATTCTACTAGAACAGTGGCTTCCACATGGGCTTTTAAAAATGAGGCTTCTGTTGAACAAATTTGTAAGGTGGCGACTTGGTCTTCGCTTCATACTTTTTCCAAATTTTACAAATTCGATACTTTTGCTTCTTCAGAGGTTATTTTTGGGAGAAAGGTTCTACAAGCAGCGGTGCCTTCCGTTTAAGGTACCTGTCTTGTCCCTCCCTTCATCCGTGTCCTAAAGCTTTGGTATTGGTATCCCACAAGTATGGATGAATCAGTGGACTCGATATATCTTACAAGAGAAAACAGAATTTATGCTTACCTGATAAATTTCTTTCTCTTGTGATGTATTGAGTCCACGGCCCGCCCTGTCTGTTTAAGACAGGTAGTATATTTTTATTTAAAAAACTTCAGTCACCTCTGCACCCTATAGTTTCTCCTTTTTCTTCCTAGCCTTCGGTCGAATGACTGGGGGGTGGAGCTAAGAGGGGAGCTATATAGACAGCTCTGCTGTGGTGCTCTCTTTGCCACTTCCTGTCAGGGAGGACAATATCCCACAAGTTAGGATGAATCCGTGGACTCGGTACATCGCAAAAGAAAGAAATTTATCAGGTAAGCATAAATTCTGTTTTTATTGATACAAACATATAAAAAGACAGCCTCATGCAGGTAGATATACTGTTAGCTGCCCACATACATAAATGTTGAAAAACGCTTTAATTCTGGTAAAATTATGAACGCTAGAATTCCAAAATATAGATATTGGATTATTATGAAGTATATGTGGGAGAGTGCTTGGTGTATACTGTTTGAATCAAACCCCTAGTTGAACCAGAAAACCTGGTTAGCAGCTATATTTTGTATATGTCTTAGAGAAGTAAGCTGATTTTTAAATGTTCTGGATTGTACTGGTTGTAAACGTTGTCACTCTACGTGCCAGTATTTAGGATCTAAAATTATACTCTAAGACTTAGCTCAATTGAGCTGACTATTTGTTGCGGCGAAACCAGTTAGTTCAAAACATTGGCAACATTGTCTATAGTATTGTATCAATATATATATTTTGTAATATATTATTGTATAGTCCAATATTGAACTCGATTGAGCTAGTATCAAAACATAACATCCCACATTAAATTATGTTTTTCTAGAGCTTAATCCACTACAACAGAGTGGATACTCCACTTAAAAGGGAGCTGCTAAATATAAATTATAGATGTTGTATAAATTCAGCGGTTGTAATTTATGTCTATAAATCTGGTAGCACAATCTGCATACCACTTACTATAGAATTGCACACCGCTAATATGTTTATCAATGAATGAAGCAGCCCCTACTATATGTCTAGGAGTTTTTTTACCAAAAATCATATCAACAATATAAGCTCGATAGCACAAATTACATATCAATAGTTAACTTGATAGTATTGGTAGCACAATTTACAAACCAAGCGTTTTAAATATTTAGATGTATATAGATATCAGTGGGCGGATGCCCTAGGATCAATGAAACGATGTATGGTGGATTCAAGCTATTTGTGAATTAACCAGAATTAGGCCATTAAAAAAAAGAACAAAAATCCCCTAACGCGGTCGCGTTTCACCATTGCTTCCTCAGAGGGGTACGGGGGGCTGACAGAGGATCCTATTTACATTGTATTTGATCCCTCCCACTGAGTGTAATTGGCCAGAAAGTGAGTATGTGACAGAACTACTGGTTAACAGCCTTTGAATTGAAGTCTGTATGTGAACGGGTGTCTTCTCGTAAGTATATATCATTTTTTGAAGACATTCTCAGCTATGTTTGGCACTTTATATTATAAAGTTTTTAATATATATTGCATATATTTGCCATGAGTCAGGTCTGTGTATTTCCCTTTGCAGTCTAACAGTTACAGCATGGAAATTTTGTTTATGGGAGTTTTTAGGCTTACCTGGGGTTCCAGTTAGTTGTAACTTGGAGTCTGTTTTCTCAAAAATTTTGTCGGCTTAGGCTTGCGATGACGCCTAATGCTACTTTCTTTCATGTAATTGGCAAGAGTCAATGAGCTAGTGACGTATGGGATATACAATCCTATCAGGAGGGGCAAAGTTTCCCAAACCTCAAAATGCCTATAAATACACCCCTCACCACACCCACAATTCAGTTTTTACAAACTTTGCCTCCTATGGAGGTGATGAAGTAAGTTTGTGCTAAGATTTTTACGTTGATATGCGCTTCTCAGCATTGTTGAAGCCCGATTCCTCTCAGAGTACAGCGAATGTCAGAGGGACGTGAAGGGAGTATCACTTATGAATACGATGATTTCCCTAACGGGGGTCTATTTCATAGGTTCTCTGTTATCGGTCGTAGAGATACATCTCCTACCTCCCTTTTCAGATCGATGATATACTCTCAATTTACCATTACCTCTACTGATAACTGTTTCAGTACTTGTTTGGCTATCTTCTCTATGTGGATGGCAGTGATGTGCAGTCACTAGAGGCAGGTGAGGCAGTGCTTCACCTCTCATATGGGCAAAAATATATATTTTTTATTGGCTTTAAAAAAAAAATTGTAAATTTTTTCCCCCAGCATTTTTTTTCTCACAGCTATATGTTGTGCAATGAAGAGGCACAATCAGGTCTGCCCACCATTACACAACATGCTGCGCCATCTACTGGATGCAAGTGGTTAAGATCATTGCATGGCTCATTAACTGCTTATTTGAGGCAGTCCTATTTGGGCTGAACCAATCCAGTGAGAGGCATTAGTAAGTGGAACATAGGGTTGGGGCTGGATGTTAAATCATATAAAACAAAACAAAAACGCAAAAAAACAACTTTCATATATTTTGTTGCTGTCCTGTGAACCTGCTAGCTTTGCTAAAGTGAAAAAGAGAGTTCTGTTCTTCCCCTCTAAGTGCAGTGGAATGTGCCACTGTCACTTCCTGAATCCTTACAGAGCAGGAGAGAGGCACAGAGAGCAGTGTTTCACCCACATCTTATTAAAGTAAGATTTTACTGAAAGATTCTGTTAGTTAAAATGATAATTTAATGAATGTGGTTTAGTGTTTGTTTACTCTTTTATAGCAGGGTCGTTTTTGTATTTTGTTTACTCAAACTTTACACCCACTAACTTAGCAGCTTGCCTCTGTACTTCACACTAAATTATAGACTAATTTTCTGAACTCTCTGTAGCTCTGCTGTTTTATTACTTTAAAATGCAGTGGTCCCCTCCCCCCCCTTGTGTGTGTGTGTGTGTGTCTCTCTCTATCTATCCATCTCTCTCCTTATGTGTTGTTCTCCCCCATGGTCTCTTTCTCTCTCTGTCTCTCTTCCTCCCCCTCTGACTCTCATCCCTTATGTAATGAAAGAATCTATAAGCATAATTTGCAGCATTAAAGTAAAATGTATGTTTTAAACATATTTTAATGGGCATGGATTTCTAGATCTCATAATCAGAGCAAGCATTGTGTTATCTGGCAAGTGTTTCTGTTACAATCCTTTTAGACTAAAATCAGATGTTTACTAAGTTGACCAGTTTTCCAAGACACCATTTAAAGGGACATGAAACCCATATGCAAATTTAAATAACTTTCCAATTTACATCTAATATCTAATTTTCTTTATTCTTTTGATGTCCTTTGTTGAAAATCATATCTAAATATGCTCAGTAGCTGCTGATTGGTGGCTGCACATAGATACCTCATGTGATTGGCTCACCCATGTGCATTGCTATTTCTTCAACTAAGGATATCTAAAGAATGAAGGCGTATCCTAGCCACTGCCTCACCATCCTCTGACGTCACTGCACGTCACTGGTGGATGGGTGTCTTTTGGTAAGTATGTTTTTTATTACTTAAGACACCTCAGCTATGGTTTAGCACTTTATGCATTTATATAAAGTTCTAAATATATGTATTATACTTATATTTGTCAGGTTCATGTATTTCCTTCTGCAGACTGTCAGTTTCATATTTGGGGAATATAAACATTTTTTTGAAGATATTTATTTCTTACCTGGGGTTTAGTCTTTTTTTCAATTGACTACTTCTTGCAAATTGCGGGTGGTATTAGGCCCGCAGGTGCGTCAAATGTTGCATCATTCTTGGCACGAAAAATATACGTCTATGATGCAACTTTGTCATTTCCGGCATCATACTTGATGTCGAGACCTTTCACACGGTTTTGTCATTAGTGACGGGAGTGTGTCATTTCCGGTTATTTTTGGCGCCAAAAAAGTTTAAGTTACGTTGTGCGTCATACTTGCCGCCAAACTTTTTCATTTTTCAATACCCCATTGATGTTTGCCTCTTGACTTTTTCTCTATCAGAGGGCTATGCTATTTGCATTTTTTCCCATTCCTGAAACTGTCATATAAGGAAATAGATCATTTTGCTTTATATGTTATTTTTTCTCTGACATTTTGCAAGATGTCTCAATCTGATCCTGTCTCAGAAATTTCTGCTGGAACATTGCTGCCTGACATGGGTTCTACCAAAGCTAAGTGCATTTGTTGTAAAATTGTAGAAATTATATTGCCGAATGTCATTTGTAATAGTTGTCATGATAAACTTTTACATGCAGATAGTGTATCCATAAGTAATAGTACATTGCCATTTGCAGTTCCTTCAACTTCTAATGTGCATGATATACCTGTAAATTGTAAAGAATTTGTTTCTGATTCTATCCTTAAGGCTTTGTCTGCATTTCCACCTTCTAATAAACGTAAAAGGTCTTTTAAAACTTCTCATTTAGTTGATGAAATTTCAAATGACCAACAACATAATAATTTATCCTCTTCTGATGAGGATCTATCTGATACAGAAAATCCTTCCTCGGACATTGACACTGACAAATCTACTTATTTATTTAAAATAGAGTATATGCGTTCTTTATTAAAAGAAGTATTAATTACTTTGGATATTGAGGTAACCAGTCCTCTTGACGTTCAGTCTAATAAACGTTTAAATGCTGTTTTTAAACCTCCTGTGGTTTCTCCAGGGTTTTTCCTATTCCTGAGGCTATTTCTGGTATGATTTCTAAGGAATGGAATAAGCCAGGTACTTCTTTTATTCCTTCTTTAAGGTTTAAAAAAATTGTATCCTTTATCAGCAAAATCTATAAAGTTTTGGGAAAAAATCCCCAAAATTGATGGGGCTATTTCTACTCTTGCTAAACGTACCACTATTTCTATGGAAGATAGTACTTCATTTATAGGAAGCTTGAACCTTTTCTAAGGAAGGCCTATTTATATTCAGGTCATCTTCTCAGACCTGCAATTTCTTTGGCTGATGTTGCGGCTGCATCAACTTTCTGGTTGGAGAATTTAGCGCAACAGGAATTGGATTCTGACTTATCTAGCATTATTCGCTTACTGCAATATGCTAATAATTTTATTTGTGATGCCATTTTTGATATTATCAAAATTTATGTTAGATCCATGTCTTTAGCTATATTAGCTAGAAGAGCTTTGTGGCTTAAGTCTTGGAATGCTGATATGACATCTAAATCTAGATTACTATCTCTTTCTTTTCAAGGTAATAATTTATTTGGTTCTCAGTTGGATTCTATTATTTCAACTGTCACTGGGGGAAAGGGAGTTTTTCTGCCTCAGGATAAAAATCCTAAGGGTAAATATAAGGCTTCTAACCGTTTTCGTTCCTTTCGTCAGAATAAGGAACAAAAACTCAATCCTCCCCCCAAGGAATCTGCTTCCAATTGGAAGCCTTCCTCAAATTGGAATAAATCCAAGCCATTTAGGAAACCAAAGTCAGCCCCTAAGTCCGCATGAAGGTGCGGCCCTCATTCCAGCCCAGCTGGTAGGGGGCAGATTAAGGTTTTTCAAGGATATTTGGATAAATTCTGTCCATAATCAATGGATTCAGAGCATTGTCTCTCAAGGGTATCGAATAGGATTCAGAGTAAGACCTCCTGTGAGATTTTTTCTCTCACGTATCCCAGCAAATCCAGTAAAAGCTCAGGCTTTCCTGAAGTGTGTTTCAGACCTGGAGTTTTCAGGGGTAATCATGCCAGTTCCTCTTCAGGAACAAGGTTTGGGGGTTTATTCAAATCTATTCATTGTCCCAAAAAAGGAAAATTTATTCAGACCAGTTCTGGATCTGAAAATTTTGAAT
Source organism: Bombina bombina (assembly GCF_027579735.1). Classification (NCBI taxonomy): domain Eukaryota; kingdom Metazoa; phylum Chordata; class Amphibia; order Anura; family Bombinatoridae; genus Bombina; species Bombina bombina. Next base: position 76,141,783 of record NC_069510.1, on the reverse strand, counting down.
CGTTATGTAAGAGTACCAACTTTCAAGATGGTGACTATAAGGACTATTGTGCCTTTTGTTCAACAAGGACATTATATGTCCACAATAGACTTGCAGGATGCATACCTTCATATTCCGATTCATCCAGAACATTATCAGTTTCTGAGATTCTCTTTTCTAAACAAGCATTACCAATTTGTTGCTCTTCCATTTGGCCTAGCAACAGCTCCAAGAATCTTTTCAAAGGTTCTGGGTGCCCTACTCTCTGTAATCAGAGAACAGGGTATTGCGGTGTTTCCTTATTTGGACGATATCTTGGTACTAGCTCAGTCTTTACGTACTGCAGACTCTCACACAAATCAACTAGTGTTGTTTCTTCGGAAACATGGTTGGAGGATCAATTTACCAAAAAGTTTCTTGATTCCTCAAACAAGGGTCACCTTTTTAGGCTTCCAGATAGATTCAGTGTCCATGACTCTGTCTCTAACAAACAAGAGATGTTTAAAATTGGTTGCAGCCTGCCGGCACCTTCAGTCTCAGTCATTCCCTTCAGTGGCTATGTGCATGGAAGTTTTAGGTCTCATGACTGCAGCATCGGACGCGTTCCCCTTTGCTCGTCTTCACATGAGACCTCTACAGCTTTGTATGCTGAACCAATGGTGCAGGGATTATAGAAAGATATCACAAATAATATCCTTAAATCCCAATGTACGACACTCTCAGACATGGTGGATAGATCACCATCGTTTAGTTCAAGGGGCTTCTTTTGTTCGGCCAACCTGGACTGTGATCACAACAGATGCGAGTCTTTCAGGTTGGGGATCTGTTTGGGGATCTCTGACAGCACAAGGGGTTTGGAAATCTCAAGAAGCGAGATTACCAATAAATATTTTAGAACTCCGTGCAATTCTCTGAGCTCTTCAGTTTTGGCCTCTGTTAAAGAGAGAACCATTCATTTGTTTTAAGACAGACAATATCACAACAGTGGCATATGTCAATCATCAGGGTGGGACTCATAGTCCCCAAGCTATGAAAGAAGTATCTCAGATACTTGCTTGGGCGGAATCCAGCTCCTGTCTATTCTCTGCGGTGCATATCCCAGGTGTAGACAATTGGGAGGCGGATTATCTCAGCCGTCAGACTTTACATCCAGGGGAGTGGTCTCTCCATCCAGATGTATTTTCTCAGATTGTTCAGATGTGGGGTCTTCAAGAGATAGATCTCATGGCCTCTCATCTAAACAAGAAACTTCCCAGATACCTGTCCAGGTCCAGGTATGTTCAGGCGGAAGCAGTGGATGTTCTGACACTTCCTTGGTGTTATCATCCTGCTTACATTTTCCCGCCTCTAGTTCTCCTTTCAAGAGTGATCTTCAAAATCATCATGGAACAATCATTTGTGTTGCTGGTGGCTCCAGCGTGGCCACACAGGTTTTGGTATGCGGATCTGGTTCGGATGTCCAGTTTCCCGCCTTGGCCACTTCTGTTACTGCCAGACCTACTATCGCAAGGTCCGTTTTTCCATCAGGATCTCAAATCATTAAATTTGAAGGTATGGAAATTGAACGCTTAGTACTAAGTCATAGAGGTTTCTCTGACTCAGTGATTAATAATATGTTAAAAGCTCATAAATCTGTCTCTAGAAAGATTTATTATAGAGTCTGGAAGACTTACATTTCATGGGGTTCTTCTCATAAATTCTCCTGGCATTCTTTTAGAATTCCTAGAATTTTACAGTTTCTTCAGGATGGTTTGGATAAGGGTTTGTCTGCAAGTTCCTTCAGAGGACAAATCTCTGCTCTTTCTGTTTTATTTCACAGAAAGATTGCTATACTTCCTGATATACACTGTTTTGTACAGGCTTTAGTTCATATTAAGCCTGTCATTAAATCAATTTCTCCTCCTTGGAGTCTTAATTTGGTTCTGAAGGCCTTACAGGCTCCTCCATTTGAACCTATGCATTCTTTGGACATCAAACTATGTTACAGAAGCATTAGTTATTTTGTTGTGAAGAGCTTATTTCCCAGCAGCAATGCCTGAACCAGCAAGCCAGCGCCTAAGAAGGGCTCCAAGAAAACCGTAACAAGTATCATTTCATAAAGAGTTAACTCTTTTTTTTCAGCTTTTAGAAACTATTGTCTAATCACCTCTGGAGCCAGACTGCTAATTGATAAGATGAACTTGTAAACTTGTTATCTTAAGTACTGTAATCCTATTGTGGCCTGTCAAAGAACAGTGCTCTCTATCTAAATGTGTGATGGGGGATTTTGTGCTTCCCCCCCTCTCCCCCTGGGAGTGCCCTGTGTGCATGTAACCTTAATAAAAAGCAGGCTGGGCATCCCAGTCCTGAGTTCTTGTTTGACCCTCAATCGCAGCGTTGACTCGTTTTTGTGGGCAGAAGGGTATCCTAGCGGTACTGCAGCTAAGGGAGATTATTCTATATTTGCGAGACTCATATAGAATACTATGGAAAGCAGCTTCTCCCCTCTTTAGCAATAGGGATCCAGGCTACTAAGCGGTCCATCTCTCAGCGAGACTAAGGGTAACCGTAACATTTGGCGGCAGCGGCGGGATTTTCCTGGATTTCCTAGGAGAGGTACAGAACGGATGGAGAGCGCTTACAAAAAATTGAAGCGTACAACCCAAAAGGATTTACTTGAAAGCAGAGGGGGGTACGCCAGCAACCGGCCGAGGAGAGAGCTGATCGCAGAATTGACCGAACTGGATCAGAGCTTCACAATGGCGGAAACACCGACCACGATTAGTGACGAAAAAACCAGGATTGTTCGGGAAAGGCTCTCATTATACGGGCCGAACCCCTCCATGGAATTGGTACAGCAGTTGATGGCAGAGGCGGACGAGGATATACGAGAGACTCGAGCCCACGAACTCAACCTAGCGAATGCACACCGCAATGCTGAAGCCCCGCAGGTAATCATCCCTGTCGAAAATGCTGGGAGGCCCAAGATACCCTATGCGGCATTTCGACCCTTCCTAGAGAGCGAGACAGGGATTGATGAATATTTGGCGGACTTCGAAAGGCAATGTGCCCTGCACCAGATTCCCAACAGAGAGTGGCCCACGATATTGTCTGGGAAACTATCCGGGCGAGCCCTGGAAGCCTTTCGTACTCTGGGTGCTGAGGAAGTGACACAGTATGAGCTAGTTAAGGAGACACTGTTGCGACGGTACGCTGTAACTCCGGACACGTATCGCCGACAGTTTCGGGGCACGGAAAAGAAGCCTAACGATACCCATATGGAATGGGCGCACCGAATGCGGAGAGCGGCAAATCACTGGCTGAGCGGAAGTAAAGCGGTGACTGGGGAGGAAATTTTACAATTGTTTCTCTTAGAACATTTTTATAATGGCATGGAACAGCAAGGGAAGGAATGGCTGCGAGACAGGCGGCCTTCTACCTTAGAAGAAGCAGCCAAATTGGCCGATGAACATTATGACTCCCGTCTTCACGAACCCATGAACTACCGAGCTCCAGCACGGGTCGAACCCAGAGAGGTTTACCGTGCACCCCCTCGTACTGAATTCCGAGCCCAGGTGCCCACAAGGCCCGTCCGACACTCAGGACCACCCAATAACAGCTCTGAGCGTCCCAGACCGACTTGCCACCGATGCAAGCAACCAGGGCATTTCATGGCTAGCTGCCCCCTTAATACGCACCAGACACCCAGGAATTACAATTACCCCTCTGGGTCCTATCGTCCGGCCCGGGCCCTCTGTGTTAACCAAGAGGCCCCTATGGAGGGATATGTGGGGCCGCTTCACGAGGCAGACCCTGTATATGCTGCCTCAGATAACCGCCAGCACCATCGGCAGAGGGTATGGCTCGAGGGGCGATCTACCGAGGGATTGCGAGACACAGGGGCTACTATCACGCTGGTACAGAGTCATTTGGTGCCAGAGCACAAGCGATCCGGACAGACTGTGGCCGTTAGAGTGGCGGGGGGGGGGGATGTGTACAAAATTCCAACAGCTAAAGTGCATCTTGATTGGGGAGCGGGAAAGGGGGCTGTGAACGTGGGCCTAATGGATAATTTACCTGCCGAAGTACTACTGGGCAACGATTTGGGCCCCATGACTTCTGCCTATGCTCCAGTATGCAACAACGAGGCGGACCCAGTGACTACACGGGCCCAAGCCCGGACGGAGCGAGAGTTCTCACCAGTGCGGGAGACACAGGTAAGACCTACCCCGACCTTGCCTGACAGGTTAGGCCCCATACCCTGGGACACCCCAGATGCTTTCGAGGCAGAGTCTAAGACTGACCCGACCTTACAAAAGTACCGGGAACGAGCAGAGACCGGAGGGGGCGGGGCAGATAACGAAACATTCTTATGGGAAAAAGGGAAACTATACCGCTGGACAGAGAAAAGGGGACAGCGTAGGCGACAGCTGGTAGTGCCCCACAAATACCGTCAAGAAATCCTCAAAATAGGCCACGACATCCCCTTAGCAGGCCACCTAGCCGTTACACGTACCCTACACCGCATTACTCACACGTTCTTTTGGCCAGGGGTGCACGCTGACGTTAGAACTTACTGTAACACCTGCGATGTGTGTCAACGAGTAGGAAGGCGAGGCGATCACCCTAAAGCCCAGCTAGTAAATATGCCCATTGTAGAGGAACCCTTCAGCCGGGTTGCTATTGACCTAGTGGGACCACTGGCTACCCCTAGTCCCTCCGGTAAGCGATACATTCTTACCGTAGTGGACTACGCTACCAGGTACCCAGAGGCTGTCGCCCTATCCAACATACAAGCGGATACGGTAGCGAATGCACTAGTACAGGTGTTCTCCCGGGTAGGATTTCCAAAAGAAATCCTATCCGACCGAGGCACCCAATTTACGGCTGAATTGACCCAACAACTCTGGCAGGTTTGCAAAATTAAGTCCCTCCTGAGCTCCCCATACCACCCCCAGACGAACGGGCTGTGTGAGAGGTTCAATGGGACCCTCAAGCAAATGCTCAAGACGTTCACTCAGGAATACCGAGACTGGGAACGCTTCCTGCCGCACCTCCTATTTGCTTATCGGGAGGTGCCCCAGGAAACGACAGGGTTCTCTCCCTTCGAGTTGCTCTACGGAAGAAAGGTACGGGGACCCCTAAACCTGATCCGGGAGCACTGGGAGGGAGAGATGGAGGCTGACGGTGTCCCCATTGTGCCATACGTGCTGGAACTCAGGGACCGAATGGAGCAATTAGCCAAATCCGTGCGGGCTAATCTCCAGTTGGCCCAGAGAAGACAGAAAGTATGGTACGATCGGGGGGCCCGAAAGAGAATCTTCACCATAGGACAAAAGGTGTTAGTACTTAAGCCGGTGAAGACAGACAAATTGCAGGCGTCCTGGCAGGGTCCCTACCAGATCGTAGAGAAAAGGGGAGACACCACTTATGTGATAGCTAGCTGCCACGACAACAATCTTAGAAAGACATTCCATGTAAACATGCTCAAGGAATATTTTGAGCGGCCAGAGAACGTGACGGCCGTATGTTGTTCCCCTCAGGAAGACCCCGACAGTTTACCCATTCCAGACCTATTAGAAAAGAGCATCCCCACAGGTATAGTGGCGCAGGTTCAGATAGGGGACCGACTTAGCCCCACTGAAAGGGAGCAGCTCAACCAACTCCTCCAGTCTAAACACCTCACCTTCTCCCCGAAGCCAGGGTACACTACTTTAACCACCCACCAGGTAGATACTCCGGGACAAGCTCCCTTGCGCCAGGCTCCGTACCGAATCCCCGAAGCAGTTAGGACAGGAATGAAGAAGGAGATCGATGAGATGCTCCAGCTCAGGGTAATTGAGCCCTCCGATAGTCCCTGGGCCTCCCCAGTTGTCTTGGTGCCCAAGAAAGATGGGACCACCCGGTTCTGCGTAGACTATCGGAGGCTCAATGAAAATACCGTGACGGACGCTTACCCTATGCCCAGGGTAGACGAGCTACTCGATCGTATAGCCAGGGGAAATTACCTGACCACTATTGACCTCTGCAAAGGTTACTGGCAGATTCCCCTGGCCCCGGAGGCTATCCCCAAGTCGGCATTCGTCACCCCATTCGGCTTATATCAGTTTAGGGTAATGCCGTTTGGGATGAAGAATGCCCCAGCTACATTCCAGCGCTTGGTGGATAGGCTCCTGGATGGCTTCCAGAGTTTTGCTTGCGCCTACCTGGACGACATAGCGATCCACAGTGAGTCCTGGGAGGACCACTTAGCTCATGTGGGAATGGTTCTGGATCAGATCCGGGCTGCTGGCCTGACTCTGAAGCCAGAAAAATGCCACTTTGGGATGGCCGAGGTACAGTACCTGGGTCACCGGGTGGGGTGTGGAAAGCAGCGACCAGAGCCGGCCAAAATAGAAGCTGTCGCCAATTGGCCCACCCCCATCACTAAGACTCAGGTCCTAGCCTTCCTGGGCACGGCAGGGTACTATAGACGGTTCGTACCAGACTACAGCACACTTGCCAAACCCCTGACTGACTTGACCAAGAAGAACTTACCTCGACAGGTCCTGTGGTCTCCCCACTGTGAAACGGCTTTCCAGGCTCTCAAAAATGCTCTAATTAACGCTCCTGTCTTGGCGGCCCCAGCCCTTAACAAACGTTTTATCGTCCATACAGATGCTTCCATGTTCGGGCTGGGAGCCGTCCTCAGCCAAGTAGGCGAAGATGGAGGGGAGCATCCAGTTGCCTACATCAGCCGGAAGCTCCTGCCCCGCGAAGTCAGCTATGCAGCGGTCGAAAAGGAGTGTTTGGCTTTGGTGTGGGCATTAAAGAAATTGACTCCCTATTTATATGGTCAGGAGTTCACTCTGGTCACCGACCATAACCCGTTGGTGTGGCTGAACCGGGTCTCTGGAGATTGGAGCTTATCGTTGCAACCCTTCAATTTCACCATTACTTACAGACCTGGGAAACAGAATGGCAACGCCGACGGGTTGTCCAGACAAACCGACCTCAGCCCCGCATAATCAGCGGTCTGGACAGCCTTAGTCTGCCCCGAAAAGGGGTCAGACCGTGTCTGCCAGAGTGTTCCACAGAAAGGGAGCACTGTTACAGAAGCATTAGTTATTTTGTTGTGAAGAGCTTATTTCCCAGCAGCAATGCCTGAACCAGCAAGCCAGCGCCTAAGAAGGGCTCCAAGAAAACCGTAACAAGTATCATTTCATAAAGAGTTAACTCTTTTTTTTCAGCTTTTAGAAACTATTGTCTAATCACCTCTGGAGCCAGACTGCTAATTGATAAGATGAACTTGTAAACTTGTTATCTTAAGTACTGTAATCCTATTGTGGCCTGTCAAAGGACAGTGCTCTCTATCTAAATGTGTGATGGGGGATTTTGTGCTTCCCCCCCTCTCCCCCTGGGAGTGCCCTGTGTGCATGTAACCTTAATAAAAAGCAGGCTGGGCATCCCAGTCCTGAGTTCTTGTTTGACCCTCAATCGCAGCGTTGACTCGTTTTTGTGGGCAGAAGGGTATCCTAGCGGTACTGCAGCTAAGGGAGATTATTCTATATTTGCGAGACTCATATAGAATACTATGGAAAGCAGCTTCTCCCCTCTTTAGCAATAGGGATCCAGGCTACTAAGCGGTCCATCTCTCAGCGAGACTAAGGGTAACCGTAACAAACTACTTTCTTGGAAAGTTTTGTTCCTTTTGGCCATCTCTTCTGCTAGAAGAGTTTCTGAGCTATCTGCTCTTTCTTGTGAGTCTCCTTTTCAGATTTTTCATCAGGATAAGGCAGTTTTGCAGACTTCTTTTCAATTTTTACCTAAGGTTGTGAATTCTAACAACATTAATAGAGAGATTGTTGTCCCTTCTTTATGTCCTAATCCTAAGAATTCTTTGGAAAGATCCTTACATACTTTGGATGTGGTAAGAGCTTTGAAATATTATGTGGAAGCTACTAAAGATTTCAGGAAGATTTCAAGTCTATTTGTTATATTTTCTGGTCCTAGGAAAGGTCAGAAGGCTTCTGCTATTTCCTTGGCTTCTTGGTTGAAACTTTTGATTCATCAAGATTATTTGGAGAAATAGGAGAAAGGGATGTATAAGAGAAAAAGAGATGGATTGAAGGAGAGATAAATAGAAGGAAAGTGAGAGAGAGAAGGATAGAAGGAGAGAGATGGGGTCTAAAGATAAAGCAAGTTTAATATTTACAGTTTTCTAATTTAAATTTGTACTGTAATTTCCTTTTAATTTGTTCCCAATTATCCATTTTATCTGTTGGAGACAGAGGCCTAGATTTGGAGTTCGGCGGTAGCCGTCAAAACCAGCGTTAGAGGCTCCTAACGCTGGTTTTGGCCGCCCGCTGGTATTTGGAGTCAGTGATTAAAGGGTCTAACGCTCACTTTTCAGCCGCGACTTTTCCATACCGCAGATCCCCCTACGCCATTTGCGTAGCCTATATTTTCAATGGGATCTTTCTAACGCCGGTATTTAGAGTCGTTTCTGAAGTGAGCGTTAGAGCTCTAACGACAAGATTCCAGCCGCCTGAAAATAGCAGGAGTTAAGAGCTTTCTGGCTAACGCCGGTTTATAAAGCTCTTAACTACTGTACCCTAAAGTACACTAACACCCATAAACTACCTATGTACCCCTAAACCGAGGTCCCCCCACATCGCCGCCACTCGATTAAAATTTTTAACCCCTAATCTGCCGACCGCCACCTACGTTATACTTATGTACCCCTAATCTGCTGCCCCTAACCCCGCCGACCCCTGTATTACATTTATTAACCCCTAACTTGCCCCCCACAACGTCGCCGCCAGCTACTTAAAATAATTAACCCCTAATCTTCCGACCGCAAATCGCCGCCACCTACGTTATCCCTATGTACCCCTAATCTGCTGCCCTAACATCGCCGACCCCTATATTATATTTATTAACCCCTAATCTGCCCCCCTCAACGTCGCCGACACCTGCCTACACTTATTAACCCCTAATCTGCCGAGCGGACCTGAGCGCTACTATAATAAATGTATTAACCCCTAATCCGCCTCACTAACCCTATCATAAATAGTATTATCCCCTAATCTGCCCTCCCTAACATCGCCGACACCTAACTTCAATTATTAACCCCTAATCTGCCGACCGGAGCTCACCGCTATTCTAATAAATGTATTAACCTCTAAAGCTAAGTCTAACCCTAACACTAACACCCCCCTAAGTTAAATATAATTTTTATCTAACGAAATAAATTAACTCTTATTAAATAACTTATTCCTATTTAAAGCTAAATACTTACCTGTAAAATAAATCCTAATATAGCTACAATATAAATTATAATTATATTATAGCTATTTTAGGATTAATATTTATTTTACAGGCAACTTTGTAATTATTTTAACCAGGTAAAATAGCTATTAAATAGTTAAGAACTATTTAATAGTTACCTAGTTAAAATAATAACAAATTTACCTGTAAAATAAATCCTAACCTAAGTTATAATTAAACCTAACACTACCCTATCAATAAAATAATTAAATAAACTACCTACAATTACCTACAATTAACCTAACACTACACTATCAATAAATTAATTAAACACAATTCCTACAAATAAATACAATTAAATAAACTAGCTAAAGTACAAAAAATAAAAAAGAACTAAGTTACAGAAAATAAAAAAATATTTACAAACATAAGAAAAATATTACAACAATTTTAAACTAATTACACCTACTCTAAGCCCCCTAATAAAATAACAAAGCCCCCCAAAATAAAAAATTCCCTACCCTATTCTAAATTAAAAAAGTTACAAGCTCTTTTACCTTACCAGCCCTGAACAGGGCCCTTTGCGGGGCATGCCCCAAGGATTTCAGCTCTTTTGCCTGTAAAAAAAAACATACCATACCCCCCCCCCAACATTACAACCCACCACCCACATACCCCTAATCTAACCCAAACCCCCCTTAAATAAACCTAACACTAAGCCCCTGAAGATCTTCCTACCTTGTCTTCACCATCCAGGTATCACCGATCCGTCCTGGCTCCAAGATCTTCATCCAACCCAAGCAGGGGTTGGCGATCCATAATCCGGTCCAGAAGAGGCTCCAAAGTCTTCCTCCTATCCGGCAAGAAGAGGACATCCGGACCGGCAAACATCTTCTCCAAGCGGCATCTTCGATCTTCTTCCATCCGGAGCGAAGCGGCAGGATCCTGAAGACATCCAGCGCGGAACATCCATCCGGACCGACGACTGAACGACGAATGACTGTTCCTTTAAGGGACGTCATCCAAGATGGCGTCCCTCGAATTCCGATTGGCTGATAGGATTCTATCAGCCAATCGGAATTAAGGTAGGAATTTTCTGATTGGCTGATGGAATCAGCCAATCAGAATCAAGTTCAATCCGATTGGCTGATCCAATCAGCCAATCAGATTGAGCTCGCATTCTATTGGCTGTTCCGATCAGCCAATAGAATGCGAGCTCAATCTGATTGGCTGATTGGATCGGCCAATCGGATTGAACTAGATTCTGATTGGCTGATTCCATCAGCCAATCAGAAAATTCCTACCTTAATTCCGATTGGCTGATAGAATCCTATCAGCCAATCGGAATTCGAGGGACGCCATCTTGGATGACGTCCCTTAAAGGAACAGTCATTCGTCGTTCAGTCGTCGGTCCGGATGGATGTTCCGCGCTGGATGTCTTCAGGATCCTGCCGCTTCGCTCCGGATGGAAGAAGATCGAAGATGCCGCTTGGAGAAGATGTTTGCCGGTCCGGATGTCCTCTTCTTGCCGGATAGGAGGAAGACTTTGGAGCCTCTTCTGGACCGGATTATGGATCGCCAACCCCCGCTTGGGTTGGATGAAGATCTTGGAGCCAGGACGGATCGGTGATACCTGGATGGTGAAGACAAGGTAGGAAGATCTTCAGGGGCTTAGTGTTAGGTTTATTTAAGGGGGGTTTGGGTTAGATTAGGGGTATGTGGGTGGTGGGTTGTAATGTTGGGGGGGGGTATTGTATGTTTTTTTTTACAGGCAAAAGAGCTGAACTTCTTGGGGCATGCCCCGCAAAGGGCCCTGTTCAGGGCTGGTAAGGTAAAAGAGCTTGTAACTTTTTTAATTTAGAATAGGGTAGGGAATTTTTTATTTTGGGGGGCTGTGTTATTTTATTAGGGGGCTTAGAGTAGGTGTAATTAGTTTAAAATTGTTGTAATATTTTTCTTATGTTTGTAAATATTTTTTTATTTTCTGTAACTTAGTTCTTTTTTATTTTTTGTACTTTAGCTAGTTTATTTAATTGTATTTATTTGTAGGAATTGTGTTTAATTAATTTATTGATAGTGTAGTGTTAGGTTAATTGTAGGTAATTGTAGGTAGTTTATTTAATTAATTTATTGATAGTGTAGTGTTAGGTTTAATTATAACTTAGGTTAGGATTTATTTTACAGGTAAATTTGTTATTATTTTAACTAGGTAACTATTAAATAGTTCTTAACTATTTAATAGCTATTGTACCTGGTTAAAATAATTACAAAGTTGCCTGTAAAATAAATATTAATCCTAAAATAGCTATAATATAATTATAATTTATATTGTAGCTATATTAGGATTTATTTTACAGGTAAGTATTTAGCTTTAAATAGAAATAAGTTATTTAATAAGAGTTAATTTATTTCGTTAGATAAATATTATATTTAACTTAGGGGGGTGTTAGTGTTAGGGTTAGACTTAGCTTTAGGGGTTAATCCATTTATTAGAATAGCGGTGAGCTCCGATCGGAAGATTAGGGGTTAATAATTGAAGTTAGGTGTCGGCGATGTTAGGGAGGGCAGATTAGGGGTTAATACTATTTATGATAGGGTTAGTGAGGCGGATTAGGGGTTAATAACTTTATTATAGTAGCGCTCAGGTCCGCTCGGCAGATTAGGGGTTAATAAGTGTAGGCAGGTGTCGGCGACGTTGTGGGGGGCAGGTTAGGGGTTAATAAATATAATATAGGGGTCGGCGGTGTTAGGGGCAGCAGATTAGGGGTACATAAGGATAACGTAGGTGGCGGCGGTTTACGGAGCGGCAGATTAGGGGTTTAAAAAAATATGCAGGGGTCAGCGATAGCGGGGGCGGCAGATTAGGGGTTAATAAGTGTAAGGCTAGGGGTGTTTAGACTCGGGGTACATGTTAGAGTGTTAGGTGCAGACGTAGGAAGTGTTTCCCCATAGGAAACAATGGGGCTGCGTTAGGAGCTGAACGCTGCTTTTTTGCAGGTGTTAAGTTTTTTTTCAGCTCAAACAGCCCCATTGTTTCCTATGGGAGAATCGTGCACGAGCACGTTTTTGAGGCCGGCCGCGTCCGTAAGCAACTCTGGTATCGAGAGTTGCATTTGCGGTAAAAATGCTCTACGCTCCTTTTTTGGAGCCTAACGCAGCATTTGTTTGAACTCTCGATACCAGAGTTATTTTTATGGTGCGGCCAGAAAAAAGCCCGCGGAGCGTTAACAGCCCTTTTACCGCCGAACTCCAAATCTAGGCCAGAGTGAATTAAATGGTTTACAAATAACCTATTACCTTTATTTTGCTATTTGAAATAGCGTAATTTGCCTGTTCAAACACCCACTTATACTGAACATTTCAATATTGTGGCACTGGTTATAAAAAATAAAAAAAAAGAAGCTATGTGATCAAGAGGCAGCAGCATAAATCATCCACCCAGTGAGCATGGTAGAGAGAGCGCGATGCAATTTGAAATGGTGTTCTGAATACAATGAACTCTTACCAGCTGTTTGCCTGAGTAAATTGTCCCTTAATCATATGCATGATTCATTTGTTTTATCTTTTGGTAACTTAAAGGGACTTGAAACCCAAAATGTGTATTTCATAAGTCACATAGACCTAGATTTGGAGTTTGGCGGTAGCCGTGAAAACTAGCGTTAGAGGCTCCTAACGCTGGTTTTAGGCTACCGCCGGTATTTGGAGTCACTCAAAATAGGGTCTAACGCTCACTTTTCAGCCGCGACTTTTCCATACCGCAGATCCCCTTACGTAAATTGCGTATCCTATCTTTTCAATGGGATTTTTATAACTCCGGTATTTAGAGTCGTTTCTGAAGTGAGCGTTAGACATCTAATGACAAAACTCCAGCCGCAGGAAAAAAGTCAGTAGTTAAGAGCTTTCTGGGCTAACGCCGGTTTCTAAAGCTCTTAACTACTGTACTCTAAAGTACACTAACACCCATAAACTACCTATGTACCCCTAAACCGAGGTCCCCCCACATCGTCGACACTCGAATAAATTTTTTTAACCCCTAATCTGCCGACCGCCACCTACGTTATCCTTATGTACCCCTAATCTGCTCCCCCTAACACCGCCGACCCCTGTATTATATTTATTAACCCCTAATCTGCCCCCCTCAACGTCGCCTCCATCTGCCTACACTTATTAACCCCTAATCTGCCGACCGCAAAGCGCCGCCAACAAAGTTATCCTTATGTACCCCTAATCTGCTGCCCCTAACACCGCCGACCCCTATATTATATTTATTAACCCCTAATCTGCCCCCCACAACGTCGCCTCCACCTGCCTACACTTATTAACCCCTAATCTGCCGACCGGAGCTCACCGCTATTCTAATAAATGTATTAACCCCTAAAGCTAAGTCTAACCCTAACACCCCCCTAAGTTAAATATAATTTACATCTAACGAAATTAATTAACTCTTATTAAATAAATTATTCCGATTTAAAGATAAATACTTACCTGTAAAATAAATCCTAATATAGCTACAATATAAATTATAATTATATTGTAGCTATTTTAGGATTAATATTTATTTTACAGGCAACTTTGTAATTATTTTAAACAGGTACAATAGCTATTAAATAGTTAAGAACTATTTAATAGCTAAAATTGTTAAAATAATTACAAAATTACCTGTAAAATAAATACTAACCTAAGTTACAATTAAACCTAACACTACACTATCAATAAATTAATTAAATAAACTACCTACAATTACCTACAATTAACCTAACACTACACTATCAATAAATTAATTAAATACAATTCCTACAAATAAATACAATTAAATAAACTAGCTAAAGTACAAAAAATAAAAAAGAACTAAGTTACAAAAAATAAAAAAATATTTACAAACATAAGAAAAATATTACAACAATTTTAAACTAATTACACCTACTCTAAGCCCCCTAATAAAATAACAAAGACCCCCAAAATAACAAAATGCCCTACCCTATTCTAAATTACTACATTTCAAAGCTCTTTTACCTTACCAGCCCTGAACAGGGCCCTTTGCGGGGCATGCCCCAAGAAGTTCAGCTCTTTTGCCTGTAAAAAAAACATACAATACCCCCCCCCAACATTACAACCCACCTCCCACATACCCCTAATCTAACCCAAACCCCCCTTAAATAAACCTAACACTAAGCCCCTGAAGATCAACCTACCTTGTCTTCACCTCACCAGGTATCACCGATCCGTCCTGGCTCCAAAATCTTCATCCAACCCAAGCGGGGGTTGGCGATCCATCATCCGGTGGCTGAAGAGGTCCAGAAGAGGCTCCAAAGTCTTCATCCTATCCGGGAAGAAGAGGCGATCCGGACCGGCAACCATCTTGATCCAAGCGGCATCTTCTATCTTCATCCGATGACGACCGGCTCCATCCTGAAGACCTCCACCGCGGACCCATCTTCTCCCGGCGACGTCCAACTGAAGAATGACGGTTCCTTTAAGGGACGTCATCCAAGATGGCGTCCCTCGAATTCCGATTGGCTGATAGGATTCTATCAGCCAATCGGAATTAAGGTAGGAATATTCTGATTGGCTGATGGAATCAGCCAATCAGAATCAAGTTCAATCCGATTGGCTGATCCAATCAGCCAATCAGATTGAGCTCGCATTCTATTGGCTGATCGGAACAGCCAATAGAATGCGAGCTCAATCTGATTGGCTGATTGGATCAGCCAATCGGATTGAACTTGATTAAAAATAAAATGCAGCTGTCAGCGATAGCGGGGGCGGCAGATTAGGGGTTAATAAGTGTAAGGTTAGGGGTGTTTAGACTCGGGGTACATGTTAGAGTGTTAGGTGCAGACGTAGGAAGTGTTTCCCCATAGCAAACAATGGGGCTGCGTTAAGAGCTGAATGCGGCTTTTTTGCAGGTGTTAGGTTTTTTTTCAGCTCAAACAGCCCCATTGTTTCCTATGGGGGAATCGTGCACAAGCACGTTTTTGAGGCTGGCCGCGTCCGTAAGCAACTCTGGTATTGAGAGTTGAAGCTGCATTAAAAATGCTCTACGCTCCTTTTTTGGAGCCTAACGCAGCCTTTATGTGGACTCTCAATACCAGAGTTATTTTTATGGTGCGGCCAGAAAAAAGCCGGCGTTAGTTTTTCAGGTCGTTACCGACAAAACTCCAAATCTAGCGGATAGAGCATACCATTTTAAGCAACTTTCCAATTTACTACTATTATCAGTTTTGCTTCATTCTCTTGGTATCCTTTGTTTCAGGAGCAGCATTGCACTACTGGAAGCTAGCTAAACACATTGGTAAGCCAATGACAAGATGTACACATATTCACCCACCAATCAGCAGCTAGCTCCCAGCTCCTGAGCCTACCTAGATATTCTTTTCAACAAAATATACAAAGAGAATGAAGCAAGTTAGTTAATAGAAGTAAATTGGAAAGTTTTTTAAAATGATATGTTCTATCTGAATTATGAAAGGTTTTATTGGGGTTTCATGTCCTTTTAAATAAAGCACAAATGCCTATATGAATATTTCTTACCAACCTGTACATACAGACAATATTTATTCAGTTGTACTAATTTGCAAAAAAAAAAAAAACAGTTAAGGCTTATGCTTTATTGTAAACTTGTTATTCTCAGAGAGATAGCAAGTAACAGGATATAAACAGGATCTCAGAGACAGTTGAGGCATGGAGACTGCAAAGCAAAGAAACAGTAGGGAATTTCAGCCTGGGTAAGGTAGAGGAACTATAGCAAGAGGAGAGAGACAGCCAGGGTAAGGAGGAGAGAGAGAGACAGTGTAAGGAGGAGAGAGACTGACAGTGTAAGGAGGAGAGAGACAGACAGGGTAAGGAGGAGAGAGACAGACAGTGTTAGAAGGAGAGAGACAGACAGTGTAAGGAGAAGAGAGACAGGCAGTGTAAGGAGGAGAGAGACAGAATGTGCAGGGAGAAGAGAGACAGCCAGGGTAAGGAGGAGAGAGACAGACAGGGTATGGAGAAGAGAGACAGCCAGGGTAAGGCAGAGAGAGACAGACAGTATAAGGAGGAGATAGACAGTCAGGGTAATCAGGAGAGAGACAGACAGTGTAAAGTGGAGAGAGACAGTCAGGGCAAGGAGGAGAGGGACAGTCAGGGCAAGGAGGAGAGAGACAGAAAGTTCAAGAAGGAGAGAGACAGCCAGTGCCAGGAGGAGAGAGACAGAAAGTGCAACAAAGAGAGAGAAAAGCAGTGCAAGAAGGAGAGAGACAGAAAGTGCAGGGAGAAGAGAGACAGGCAGTGCAAGGAGGAGAGAGACAGACAGCGCAAGGAGGAGAGAGAAAGAGAGTACAAGAAGGAGAGAGACAGCCAGCACAAGGAGGAGAGAAACAGACAGCACAAGGAGGAGAGAGACAACCAACACAAGGGGAAGTGAGACAATCCGTGCTAGGAGGAGAGAGACAGTCAGCGCAAGGAAGAGAGAGACAGCCAGCGCAAGGAGGAGAGAGACAATCAGCGCAAGGAGGAGAGAGTCAGCTCAAGTAGATGAGAGACAGCCAGCGCAAAGAGAAGAGAGACAGCCAGCGCAAGGAGAAGAGAGACAGCCAGTACAAAGAGAAGAGAGACAGCCAGCACAAGGAGAAGAGAGACAGCCAGCGCAAGGAGAAGAGAGACAGTCAGCGCAAAGAGAAGAGAAACAGTCGGTGCAAAGAGAAGAGAAACAGTCGGTGCAAAGAGAAGAGAAACAGTCAGTGCAAAGAGTAGAGATTCAATCAATGCAAGGAGGAGAGAGACAGCCAGTGCAATGAGAAGAAAGACAGAAAGAGAAAGAAGGGTAAAGTCAGTCAGGGCAAGATGGGGAGACAAAGCGCAAGAAGGGGAAAGTAAGCCATGGCAAGCGAGGAGAAAGAGAGACAGGACAAGGGGCTTAGAGACAGCCAGGGCAAAGAAAGAGGTAGCCAGGATAAGAACCAGAGCGACAACCAGGTCAAAGAGGGAAGTAACACCTAGGACAGCAAGGACAAAACCAATCTTGAAACCAGGACACAGAAGAGAAAGGAAGGTGATGGAAGAGGGAAAATCAGAGCAAGAAGTAAAGAGACAAGCAGGGCAATAGTCACACACTATATTCTCTATACTTTTTCTATAGCTATGACACTGGCATCTTATCACTCTTTTGTTACCGTTGGTCCAGCAAGTGCCAGCAGCTGTTTGGCTTCTTCCCAAGCATCAGCAGGCAGGAAACGGCATCTCTTCTTACACCCAGAGGACTCTGGTGTGTCCGGACTAGTGACTTGGTCCTCAAGCTGAACACTGGCCCCATTTTGGTCCTCCTTCTCCATTGTAGACCACTTGCTGTTGTGTCAAAGTCCCAAGCTGAGTGAAACTATGCGCTTTTATCAGACAAGGCCTTGATTCCAGTTGTTTGCTATTTCAGTGCAGTCAGAGGTCACGGCATGATCATCTGCAAAATTTGGAAGCTTTTAATACTGTTAAGAAATTCTAGGTCCAGATTGAGAAATATTGTTTAAATAATATATTGAAAAAATGAAAAACAACAACTTTGAAATGAGTTTCAAAATATTCTCAAAATATCCTTTATATTGTATTTTTAGACATTTGATTGAATCTGCAGTAATTGAGGGGTAGTTATCAAGCCGTCTACTTTACCTTCCTTCGCCGGTTCAATACGCCCGTCTAAGCTCGTCTACCATCGCCGCTGCAAACCTGCAAAATTTCGCCTATGTTATCAAAAACACTGTGAAAAAGCCACGCACCAAGTACGGGGCGATGAGCAGCGGACTGTGAGAGTTATCACTCATCCGATCTCGCTGCTCTTCGGCTTTTTGACAGCTTTATTGCTAGCCTGTCACTAAGCACCCACACTAACTACACTGTTCTACCCCCTATACCGGCGCCCCCGGAGCCCCCCGCAACTCAATAAAGTTATTAACCCCTAAACCGCCGCTCCTAGACCCCGCCGCAACTGTAATAAATGTATTAACCCCTAAACCGCCGCCACCTACATTATACCTACATTAACCCCTATCCTGCCCCCCCTATACCGCCGCCCTCTATAATAAAGTTATTAACCACTATCCTGCTGATCCCGGACCTCACCGCAACTAAATAAATAGTTTAACCCCTAAACCACCGCTCCCGGACCCCGCCGCAACCTATCTTAAACTTATTAACCCCTAATCTGCCCCCCTACACCGTCGCCACCTATAATAAACATACTAACCCCTAATCTGCCCCCCCTACACCGTCGCCACCTATAATAAATTTATTAACCCCTATCCTGCCCCCCACTACACCGCTGCCACTGTAATAAAATTATTAACCCCTAAACCTAAGTCTAACACTAACCCTAACACCCCCTAACTTAAATATTAATTAAATAAATCTAAATAATATTTATCTTATTAACTAAATTAATCCTATTTAAAACTAAATACTTACCTTTAAAATAAACCTGAATATAGCTACAATATAAATAATAATTATTTTGTAGCTATTTTAGGATTTATTTTTATTTTACAATCAACGTACAATTTATTTTAACTAGGTACAATAGCTATTAAATAGTTATTAACTATTTAATAGCTACCTAGTTAAAATAAAGAGAAATTAACCTGTAAAATAAAAACTAACCTAAGTTACAATTACACCTAACACTACACTATACTTTAATAAATTATTTCTATTTAAAACTAAATATTTACCTGTAAAATAAACCCTAAGATAGCTACAATATAATTAATAATTACATTGTAGCTATTTTTGGATTTATATTTATTTTACAGGTAACTTTGTATTTATTTTAGCTAGTTAGAATAGTTATTAAATAGTTATTAACTATTTAATAACTACCTAGCTAAAAGAAATACAAAATTACCTGTAAAATAAATCCTAACCTAAGTTACAATTAAACCTAACACTACACTATCATTAAATTAATTAAATTACCTACAAATAACTACAATTAAATACAATTAAATAAACTAACTAAAGTACACAAAATAAAAAAAGCTAATTTAAAAAAAAAAAAAGTTACAAACATTTAAAAAATATTACAACAATTTTAAGCTACTTACACCTAATCTAAGCCCCCTAATAAAATAACAAATCCCCCCAAAATAAAAAAATGCCCTACCCTATTCTAAATTAAAAAATTCAAAACTCTTTTACCTTACCAGCCTTTTGCAGGGTATGCCCCAAAGAATTCTGCTCTTTTGCCTGTAAAAGAAAAATACAACCCCCCCAACATTAAAACCCACCACCCACATACCCCTAATCTAACCCAAACCCCCCTTAAATAAACCTAACACTACCCCCTGAAGATCATTCTACCTTGAGTCGTCTTCAGCCAGCCGACCATCAATGGAACCAAAGAGGAGATCCGGAGCGGCAGAATTCATCATCCAGGTGGCGCTGAATAATTCTTCCATCCGATGAAGTCATCAGCCAGGCGGCGCTGAAGTTTTCCATCCGATAGAAGTCTTCATCCAGGCAGCATCTTCAATCTTCATCCATCCGGAGCGGAGCCATCTTCAGACGAGCCGACGCGGAGCCATCCTCTTCTTCCCGACGACTAACGACGAATGGATATTCCTTTAAGGGACATCATCCAAGATGGCGTCCCTTCAATTCCGATTGGCTGATAGAATCCTAAGGTAGGATTAAGGTAGGAAAAATCTGATTGGCTGATCGGAACAGCCAATAGAATGCAAGCTCAATCTGATTGGCTGATTAGATCAGCCAATCGGATTGAACTTCAATCTGATTGGCTGATTCAATCAGCCAATCAGATTTTTCCTATTTTAATTCCGATTGGCTGATAGAATACTATCAGCCAATTGGACTTGAAGGGACGCCATCTTGGATGACGTCCCTTAAAGGAATATCCATTCGTTGTTAGTCGTCGGGAAGAAGAGGATGGCTCCTCGTCGGCTCGTCTGAAGATGGCTCCTCTCCGGATGGATGAAGACTTCTATCGGATGGAAGACTTCTTCAGCACCACCTGGATGATGACTTCTGCCGCTCCGGATCTCCTCTTCGATTCCATCGATGGTTGGCTAGCTGAAGATGACTCAAGGTAGGATGATCTTCAGGGGGGTAGTGTTAGGTTTATTTAAGGGGGGTTTGGGTTAGATTAGGGGTATGTGGGTGGTGGGTTTTAATGTTGGAGGGGGTTGTATTTTTCTTTTACAGGCAAAAGAGCAGAATTCTTTGGGGCATGCCCCGCAAAAGGCCCTTTTAAGGGCTGGTAAGGTAAAAGAGCTTTGAACTTTTTTAATTTAGAATAGGGTAGGGCATTTTTTTATTTTGGGTGCCTTTGTTATTTTATTAGGAGGCTTAGATTAGGTGTAAGTAGCTTAAAATTGTTGTAATATTTTTTAAATGTTTGTAACTTATTTTTTTTATTTTTTGTAACTTAGCTTTTTTATATTTTGTACTTTAGTTAGTTTTTTTAATTGTATTTAATTGTAGTTATTTGTAGGTAATTTATTTAATTAATTTAATGATAGTGTAGTGTTAGGTTTAATTGTAACTTAGGTTAGGATTTATTTTACAGGTAATTTTGTATTTCTTTTAGCTAGGTAGTTATTAAAAAGTTAGTAACTATTTAATAACTATTCTAACTAGCTAAAATAAATACAAAGTTACCTGTAAAATAAATATAAATCCAAAAATAGCTACAATGTAATTATTAATTATATTGTAGCTATCTTAGGGTTTATTTTACAGGTAAGTATTTAGTTTTAAATAGGATTAATTTATTTAAGTATAGTGTAGTGTTAGGTGTAATTGTAACTTAGGTTAGTTTTTATTTTACAGGTTAATTTCTCTTTATTTTAGCTAGGTAGCTATTAAATAGTTAATAACTATTTAATAGCTATTGTACCTAGTTAAAATAAATTGAAATTTGCCTGTAAAATAAAAATAAATCCTAAAATAGCTACAATATAATTATTATTTATATTGTAGCTATATTAGGGTTTATTTTAAAGGTAAGTATTTAGTTTTAAATAGGATTAATTTATTTAGTAAGAGAAATATTATTTAGATTTATTTAATTAATATTTAAGTTAGGGGGTTGTTAGGGTTAGTGTTAGACTTAGGTTTAGGGGTTAACAATTTTATTACAGTGGCGGCGGTGTAGGGCGGGCAGGATAGGGGTTAATAAACTTATTATAGGTGGCAACGGTGTAGGGGGGGCAGGATAGGGGTTAATAAACTTATTATAGGTGGTGACGGTGTCGGGGGGACAGATTAGGGGTTAATAAGTTTAATATAGGTTGCGGCGGTTTAGGGGTTAAACTATTTATTTAGTTGCGGCGAGGTCTGGGATCGGCAGGATAGGGGTTAATAACTTTATTATAGGTGGCAACGGTATAGGGGGGCAGAATAGGGATTAATAGGTATAATGTAGGTGGTGGCGGGGTCTGGGAGCAGCGGTTTAGGGGTTAATACATATATTATAGTTGCGGCGGGGACCGGGAGCGGCGGTTTAGGGGTTAACATATTTAGTATAGCTTGCGGTGGGCTCCGGGAGCGGCGGTTTAGGGGGTAAACACTTTATTTAGTTGTGGCAGTGTAGGGGGGGACAGATTAGGGGCATTTAGACTCCAGGTACATGTTAGGGTGTTAGGTGCAGACATCTCCCATAGGAATCAATGGGATGTCTGGCAGCAGCGAATATGAACTTTCGCTATGGTCAGACTCCCATTGATTCCTATGGGATCTGCCGCCTCCAGGGCTGCGGTTTGAAAACCAGGTACGCTGGGCCGGAAAAGTGCCAATTGTACCTGCTAGTTTTTTGATAACTAGCAAAAGTAGTCAGATTGTGCCGCACTTGTGTGTGGAACATCTGGAGTGACGTAAGAATCGATCTGTGTCGGACTGAGTCCGGCAGATCGAAGCTTACGTCACAAAATTCTACTTTTGCCGGTATCTAGGGCTTGATAACTAAGGCGAATCAGCCTCGCCAAAAATACGCTGCGGAATTCCAGCGTATTTGAGGTAGACACATTGATAACTAGAGGCCATTGTGTATTACTTTGTGAGACAAATAATCTCAGCAGATGCACAATCCCTTGAAAGACAGGAATATGAGAACTTAACCAAATTAGTTGCAATCTGGTAAAATATTCATATATGAAAAAGAGACAAATACTGTACATAATATAAAACCGCACGTGCAATAAGTGTGTTTATATAGATAGATATATGGAAGATTATCACTATAGTTGACAAGGTAATTTAGAAAAGTTACTAGTCCGTAGAGAAGAAGTTACATACTTACTTACATATAAGGTTTAGAGAAATATTACAGGTACAAAACCATTTATTCAAACTGCTTGGGAGCAGAAAAGGTTTGGATTTTGGAATAGTTTGGATTTTGGAATATTTGTATCTGTAAAATGGGACAGTTTGGAGAGGGGGATGGGACAGAGGGTCCGATTTATCAAGCTCCGTATGGAGCTTAATGCCTCTGTTTCCGCCCGAGCCTTCAGGCTGTTACCGCTGCTCCATAACTTGTCCGCCTGCTCTGAGGCCGCAAACAGAAATCAACCCAATCGAATACGATCGGGTTGATTGACACCCCTTGCTAGCTGCCGATTGACTGCGAATCTGCAGGTAGCGGCATTGCACGAGCAGTTCACAAGAACTGCTGGTGCAATGATAAATGCTGACAGCGTATGCTGTCAGCATTTATTAATGTGCAGCGGACATGATACGCTACATCGTATCATGTCGCACTATGATAAATCTACCACCAAGTGTAAACAACAATATCTTATGTTATTTAGGTAATATTAACATGTTATAATACAGCTTATACATGTAACCTAAAGCTAGTTTTATATATCATGTTTAGTATACATAGTACTGCACTATAATCAGAAAGGTAATAGTTGTAGTTTTAATTAAATAATTATTTATATTTTAGAACTCAACAAAAACAAACCAAAGAAACAGACAGAGAGGATTGTGACTTACAGGCAGGAAAAATAGTAAGTTTTGATAAAAAAAATTTTTACACACTTTACTCACATACAGTACACTACAGGTACACTATACACTCACTACACACACTACTCACATACATTACACACACACACTACATACATACACTACACACATACAGTACACACACACTACTCATATACAGCACACTACACACACACTACGCAATACAAACATATATGCACACACATTTCACTGCATACACCACACACATATATGCACATGCATACACAAAAACTACACACACATACTACACACAAATACACTACAAGCATACACCACACACACACTAAACACATACACTACATACATATACTACACACATACCGTACACACACATTACTCATATATAGTACACTACACACACTCATTACACACACACTACATGCATACACTACACACATACACTACACACACTCATTACACACATACACTACATGCATACACTACACACTCACTACACACTTACAGTACACACACATTACTCACATACACTACACTACACACAGTACACATACACTACACACACACTACTCACATACAGTACACTACACGTACACTACACATAGTACACACCCACTACTCACGTACAGTACAGTACACTACACGTACACTACACACAGTACACACCCACTACTCACATACAGTACACGAAACACACACACTACTCACATACACTACACACACACACTACTCACATACACTAAACTACAAACACACACTACTCACACTACACTACACACACAACTCACATACAGTACACTACACAAACACACACTACTCACATACACTACACTACATACACACACACTACACTAACACACACACACTAGTCTACTCACATACAGTACTCTACACAAACACACTACTCACATACACTACACTACATACACACACACTACTCACATACACTACACACACACACACTACTAACATACACTACACTACACACACACACTACTCACATACACTACACTACACACATACTACTCACATACACTACATGCATACACTACACACACTACTCACATACAGTACACAAACACACTTCACACATGTATTCGGGTATTGACAGATCAAAATTAAATCTAGGAGACAGTGACACACCATTGTTTAGAAGCCAGTTAAGGTACTTGTGTGAGCTATATGCAGAGCAATCAGAATTAGATTCTATGAGCTGTGGCATTTTCTTTCTCTCTCTTATTGTTTTGCAAAGCTGTTAGCTGTAAACCTTTGAGTATAAGACGGCTATCAACACCATCTACTGTAGTTCATTTTGAATGTATTTAGTTCTCCATAATGGACAGAAACTTTTTCCCTGAAAAAGCTGGCACTCCCTATACAGATCATTCCTGTGTACCTCTGTAAAGAAACAGGATATGTTTAGGCTGATATTAATTTCACTCTAAACTTCTCTCGAAGAGGAAAGATAAAGCTTTATATCTAATTTAAAGTTCAACAAACACACACATAGATCTTAGCATGTAAGTTATTTATAGCCAGCAAACATCTCACCAGTATAAACAGGCTACTCAGATCCTCTCCCGCACCAGTGCTGTAGAATTAAATTGTGTTCTTGCTACATTTCCAACCAAGGATAGGTCTCTTGTGCTCTCATTCTGCCAGCAGTCTGATTGAACACACATTAAGCTGGGAGGAGCAGAGAGCAAAGACCCTCCCAGGGTATATTTTTTAAAGCTTTTTGTCCCCTCCTACACACATTGAGCTGCCAGATATAAAGTTTGCTGTTGCACAAGATATAGCCAGGCATTCACTGTCCTCAATAGCATTCTGTGCAAGATAAAAATGCAGGGATTCTTTAAAAAAAAAAAAAAAAAAAATTAAAACTTTGCTGTTTGCAAAGATAAAATAAATAAAATATGCTCTGGGACACTTACGATGTTTACTAAAAGTTTATCTAATGATTATCAAAAGATTTATCTATAAAACAAAATCCCCATAGACATCATATTTTATTGAGAATCCAGTAAACAAGAATTCAAAAACTCCCTCCCAACAATTGTATAAAATTCCTGGGTTAACATCAACTTAAAGGACCAGTCAACAGATTAGATTTGCATAATCAACAAATGCAAGATAACAAGACAATGCAATAGCATGAAGCCGTAGTTATGAAGCCGTCAACCTCAAATACGCTGGAATTCCGCAGCGTATTTGTGGCGAGGCTGAATCGCCTAAGTTATCAAGCCCTAGACACCGGCAAAAGTAGAATTTTGTGACGTAAGTTTCGATCCGCCGGACTCAGTCCGACACAGATCGATTCTTACGTCACTCCAGATGTTCCGCACACAAGTGCGACACAATCTGACTACTTTTGCTAGTTATCAAAAAACTAGCAGGTACGCTCGGCACTTTTCAGGCCCAGCGTACCTGGTTTTCAAACCGCCGCCCTGGAGGCGGCGGATCCCATAGGAATCAATGGGAGTCTGACCATAGCGAAAGCTCATGTTCGCTGCTGCCAGACATCCCATTGATTCCTATGGGAAGTGTGTACACCTAACACCCTAACATGTACCCCGAGTCTAAACACCCCTAATCTGTCCCCCCTACACCGCCGCAACTAAATAAATGTATTACCCCCTAAACCGCCGCTCCCGGACCCCGCAGCAAGCTATACTAAATATGTTAACCCCTAAACCGCCGCTCCCGGTCCCTGCCGCAACTATAATATATGTATTAACCCCTAAACTGCCGCTCCCGGACACGCCACAACCTACATTATACCTATTAACCCCTATCCTGCCCCCCATACCGTCGCCACCTATAATAAAGTTATTAACCCCTATCCTGCGGATCCCGAACCTCGCCGCGGCTAAATAAATAGTTTAACCCCTAAACCCCCGCTCCCGGACCCCGCCACAACCTATATTAAACTTATTAACCCCTAATCTGCCCCCCCTACACTGTCGCCACCTATAATAAGTTTATTAACCCCTATCCTGCCCCCCTACACCGCCGCCACTGTAATAAAATTATTAACCCCTAAACCTAAGTCTAACACTAACCCTAACACCCCCCCTAACTTAAATATGAATTAAATAAATCTAAATATTATTTCTCTTATTAAATAAATTAATCCTATTTAAAACTAAATACTTACCTTTAAAATAAACCCTAATATAGCTACAATATAAATAATAATTATATTGTAGCTATTTTAGGATTTATATTTATTTTACAGGTAACTTTGTATTTATTTTAGCTAGTTAGAATAGTTATTAAATAGTTATTAACTATTTAATAACTACCTAGCTAAAAGAAATACAAAATTACCTGTAAAATAAATCCTAACCTAAGATACAATTAACCCTAACACTACACTATCATTAAATTAATTAAATAAATTACCTACAAATAACTACAATTAAATTAAATTAAATAAACTAACTAAAGTACAAAAAAATAAAAAAAGCTAAGTTTTAAAAAAATAAAGTTACAAACATTTAAAAAATATTACAAGAATTTTAAGCTACTTACACCTAATCTAAGCCCCCTAATAAAATAACAAAGCCCCCCAAAATAAAAAAATGCCCTACCCTATTCTAAATTAAAAAGTTACCAGCTCTTTTACCTTACCAGCCCTTAAAAGGGCCTTTTGCGGGGCATGCCCCAAAGAATTCTGCTCTTTTGCCTGTAAAAAAAAATTACAACCCCCCCAACATTAAAACCCATCACCCACATACCCCTAATCTAACCCAAACCCCCCTTAAATAAACCTAACACTACCCCCTGAAGATCATCCTACCTTGAGCCGTCTTCAGCCAGCCGACCCACGGAAGGAACCGAAGAGGAGATCTGGAGTGGCAGAAGTCATCATCCAGGCGGCGCTGAAGAAGTCTTCCATCCGATGAAGTCATCATCCAGGCGGCGCTGAAGAAGTCTTCCATCCGATAGAAGTCTTCATGAAAAGGTAGTGAACCAGGCGCCTACCCTAAGGAGGCTAAGGTAAAAGAATCAGAAGAGGGCTTGAAATAATTAAGTTGAATAAAAGTAATTCCTCACAGATACCACTTTACACGAAACACTTCAATAAGAAAATTTATATAAAACAAATATAAAAACAATGATGTGGTAATATAATACACTTCATGGATCCATGAGTGGGAGATAAAACCTTCAATGAGTGATAATAAAAACAGGAATACAGAAATGCAACAGCAATTTAAAAAACAGCAATTAAAGAACAGCAATTGAAAAACAGTTCCAGAACTGAATCAACAGTAAAAAACAATAAAAACAATGGTGGTAGTCCTACTCTTCAAAAAATATAATATAACAGGTGTAAAAATAGTGTAAAAGATGGTGTAAAAGATAGTGAAAGATAGTGATAAAAATGTGTCAAAGTCCACAATAATTCACAGAAAAATGTGTCAAAAGTCCACGATAGTCCACAAAAAATATCCAATTGATGAAGGTGGTTCAGACAACTAGGTGCTAATAGAATCCAATGATGAAAAAGTGAGAAATGAATCCAAATCAAATAAGTTGTTATCCAATGTATAGTGAAAAATCAATATAGTGAAAAATGCGTAGTAATAAATGTCAAGCACAAAAAATATATATATGGTGTGGTGAGAATAAACAGTCTGCAATCAAAGTGCCATATTGAAAAATGATCCGAAAAAATAAAAATAAAAATATATAAAAAAAATATAAACGAATACGATCCACCTGTGGAAGAAAGAACAAAACAAATATAGTGTAGATTGTCCTTTAAAGTTGGCAATAATAGAATAAGGCTTACCAGTGCTGGTCTACGCGTTTCGGCCCGTGCTAGGCCTTTATCAATCACTATATTTGTTTTGTTCTTTCTTCCACAGGTGGATCGTATTCGTTTATATATTTTTATATATTTTTATTTTTCTTTTTTCGGATCACTTTTCAATATGGCACTTTGTGATTGCAGACTGTTTAGTCTCACCACACCATATATATTTTTTTTGTGATTGACATTTATTACTACGCCTTTTTCACTATATTGATTTTTCACTATACATTGGATAACAACTTATTTGATTTGGATTCATTTCTCACTTTTTCATCATTAGATTCTATTAGCACCTAGTTGTCTGAACCACCTTCATCAATTGGATATTTTTTGTGGACTATCGTGGACTTTTGACACATTTTTCTGTGAATTATTGTGGACTTTGACACATTTTTATCACTATCTTTTACACCATCTTTTACACTATTTTTACACCTGTTATATTATATTTTTTGAAGAGTAGGACTACCACCATTGTTTTTATTGTTTTTTACTGTTGATTCAGTTTTGGAACTGTTTTTCTCCTGTTAAGTGTGGTCAGTCCACGGGTCATCATTACTTCTGGGATATTAACTCCTCCCCAACAGGAAGTGCAAGAGGATCACCCAAGCAGAGCTGCTATATAGCTCCTCCCCTCTACGTCACACCCAGTCATTCTCTTGCACCCAACTAATAGATAGGATGTGTGAGAGGACTGTGGTGATTATACTTAGTTTTTATATCTTCAATCAAAAGTTTGTTATTTTAAAACAGCACCGGAGTGTGTTGTTCCTTCTCAGGTAGAATTTGAAGAAGAATCTACCTGAGTTTTTGGATGATTTTAGCCGGCATAGCTAAAATTCATTTTGCTGTTCTCGGCCATTCTGAGGAGTGAGGTAAACTTCAGATCAGGGGACAGCGGTCAGGTTCACCTGCAAAGAGGTATGTTGCAGTATATTATTTTCTGAGGAATGGAATTGACTGAGAAAATACTGCCAATACCAATATAATGTAAGTTCAGCCTTAAATGCAGTAGTAGCAACTGGTATCAGGCTGTTTATGTATATATGTGTACACTTCTGTATTCTGGGGAATGGCACTTCTCTATATGCATATAATCTTTAGCCTTACTTGCAGTGGGAACGTCTAGCAACAGGCTGTTTAATGGCATTTCATGATATTTGATTTTAAACGTTTTTGCTGGCATGCTAAATTGTTTAAATATCTGAGGTACTGGGTGAAAAATTGTTTTTGGGCACTGTTTTTCCACTTGGCTATCGTTTATTTTAATCTGAGACAGTTTTCTGAACTTCCCTCACTGCTGTGAGTGAGGGGGAGGGGCCTATTTTGGCGCTTTTGCTACGCATCAAAAATTCAGTCAAAAGTCTGTTTCTCTTCCTGCATGATCCGGATCGTCTCTACAGAGCTCAAGGGTCTTAAAAAATTATTTTGAGGGAGGTAATCACTCACAGCAGACCTGTGAGATTGTGCTTTGACTGTGATAAAAAACGTTTATATTTTGTACATTTTTTTCTGCCATTAAGGGTTAGTTATCCATTGCTAATGGGGGCAATCCTTTGCTAAATTTATGCCTTTACTGGGAAAAATCTGATTGTTATAATTTTTCCCAGTTCCTTATTATTAAACTGTCATAATTTTTTTTTTATTTTTTTTTCTGTGCTTCTTAAAGGCACAGTGCGTTTTTCACATTACTTGTAATTTTAGTGAAAAGTATTTCCAAGCTTGCTAGTTTAATTGCTAGTTTGTTAAACATGTCTGACTCAGAGGAATATCTCTGTGCTATATGTGCAAAAGCCAAGGTGGAGCCCAATAGAAATTTATGTACTAATTGCATTGATGCTACTTTGAATAAGAGTCATTCTGTACAAATTGAACATCATTCACCAAACAATGAGGGGGAATTTATGCCGACTAACTTGCCTCACGTGTCAGTACCTGCATCTCCCGCTCGGGAGGTGCGTGATATTGTAACGCCGAGTACTTCAGGGCGGCCATTACAAATCACACTACAGGACATGGCTAATGTTATGACTGAAGTTTTGTCTAAATTACCAGAACTTAGAGGTAAGCGAGATCACTCTGGGGTGAGAACAGAGTGCGCTGATAATATTAGGGCCATGTCAGATACTGCGTCACAATTTGCAGAACATGAGGACGGAGAGCTTCATTCTGCGGGTGACGGATCTGATCCAAATAAACTGGATTCAGACATTTCAAATTTTAAGTTTAAGCTGGAAAACCTCCGTGTATTACTAGGGGAGGTCTTAGCGGCTCTGAATGATTGTAACACAGTTGCAATACCAGAGAAAATGTGTAGGTTGGATAAATATTTTGCGGTACCGTCGAGTACTGACGTTTTTCCAATACCTAAGAGACTTACTGAAATTGTTACTAAGGAGTGGGACAGACCCGGTGTGCCTTTCTCACCCCCTCCTATATTCAGAAAGATGTTTCCAATAGACGCCACCACACGGGACTTATGGCAAACGGTCCCTAAGGTGGAGGGAGCAGTTTCTACTTTAGCTAAGCGTACCACTATCCCGGTGGAGGATAGCTGCGCCTTTTCAGATCCAATGGATAAAAAATTAGAGGGTTACCTTAAGAAAATGTTTCTTCAACAAGGTTTTATATTGCAACCCCTTGCATGCATTGCGCCTGTCACGGCTGCAGCAGCATTTTGGTTTGAGTCTCTGGAAGAGACCCTTGAATCAGCTCCATTAGATGAGATTACACACAAGCTTAAAACCCTTAAGCTAGCTAATTCATTTATTTCTGATGCCGTAGTACACTTAACTAAACTTACAGCTAAGAATTCCGGATTCGCCATTCAGGCACGCAGAGCGCTGTGGCTAAAATCCTGGTCAGCTGATGTTACTTCTAAATCTAAACTACTTAACATACCTTTCAAAGGGCAGACCTTATTCGGGCCCGGTTTGAAGGAAATTATCGCTGACATTACAGGAGGTAAAGGCCATGCCCTGCCTCAAGACAGAGCCAAACCTAGGGCTAGACAGTCTAATTTTCGTGCCTTTCGTAACTTCAAGGCAGGAGCAGCATCAACTTCCTCTGCACCAAAACAGGAAGGAGCTGTTGCTCGATACAGACAAGGCTGGAAACCTAACAAGTCCTGGAACAAGGGCAAACAGGCCAGAAAGCCTGCTGCTGCCCCTAAGACAGCATGAAGTGAGGGCCCCCGATACGGGAACGGATCTAGTGGGGGGCAGACTCTCTCTCTTCGCCCAGGCTTGGGCAAGAGATGTCCAGGATCCCTGGGCGTTAGAGATCATATCTCAGGGATATCTTCTGGACTTCAAAGCCTCTCCCCCAAAAGGGAGATTTCATCTTTCAAGGTTGTCAACAAACCAGATAAAGAAAGAGGCGTTTCTACGCTGTGTACAAGATCTTTTACTAATGGGAGTGATCCATCCGGTTCCGCGGTCGGAACACGGACAAGGTTTTTACTCAAATCTGTTTGTGGTTCCCAAGAAAGAAGGAACCTTCAGACCAATCTTGGATTTAAAGATCCTAAACAAATTCCTAAGAGTTCCATCGTTCAAAATGGAAACTATTCGGACAATCTTACCCATGATCCAAAAGGGTCAGTACATGACCACAGTGGATTTAAAGGATGCCTACCTTCATATACCGATTCACAAAGATCATTACCGGTATCTAAGGTTTGCCTTCCTAGACAGGCATTACCAGTTTGTAGCTCTTCCATTCGGGTTGGCTACGGCTCCAAGAATCTTCACAAAGGTTCTGGGCTCTCTTCTGGCGGTGCTAAGGCCGCGAGGAATTTCGGTGGCTCCGTACCTAGACGACATTCTGATACAAGCGTCAAGCTTTCAAACTGCCAAGTCTCATACAGAGTTAGTACTGGCATTTCTAAGGTCGCATGGGTGGAAGGTGAACATAGAGAAGAGTTCTCTCTTACCACTCACAAGGGTTCCCTTCTTGGGGACTCTTATAGACTCTGTAGAAATGAAGATTTACCTGACAGAAGACAGGTTAACAAAGCTTCAAAATGCTTGCCGTGTCCTTCATTCCATTCAACACCCGTCAGTGGCTCAATGCATGGAGGTAATCGGCTTAATGGTAGCTGCAATGGACATAATACCCTTTGCACGCCTACATCTCAGACCGCTGCAATTGTGCATGCTAAGTCAGTGGAATGGGGATTACTCAGATTTGTCCCCTACTCTGAATCTGGATCAAGAGACCAGAAATTCTCTTCTATGGTGGCTTTCTCGGCCACATCTATCCAGGGGGATGCCATTCAGCAGACCAGATTGGACAATTGTAACAACAGACGCCAGCCTACTAGGTTGGGGCGCTGTCTGGAATTCCCTGAAGGCTCAGGGATCATGGACTCAGGAGGAAAGTCTCCTTCCAATAAACATTCTGCAATTGAGAGCAGTTCTCAATGCCCTTCTGGCTTGGCTTCAGTTAACAACTCGGGGTTTCATCAGGTTTCAGTCGGACAACATCACGACTGTAGCTTACATCAACCATCAAGGAGGGACAAGAAGCTCCCTAGCGATGATGGAAGTATCAAAGATAATTCGCTGGGCAGAGTCTCACTCTTGCCACCTGTCAGCGATCCACATTCCTGGAGTGGAAAACTGGGAGGCGGATTTCCTAAGTCGTCAGACTTTTCATCCGGGGGAGTGGGAACTTCATCCGGAGATCTTTGCCCAAATACTTCGACTTTGGGGCAAACCAGAGATAGATCTCATGGCGTCTCGCCAGAACGCCAAGCTTCCTTGTTACGGGTCCAGGTCCAGGGACCCGGGAGCAGTCCTGGTAGATGCTTTGACAGCACCTTGGACCTTCGGGATGGCCTATGTGTTTCCACCCTTCCCAATGCTTCCTCGATTGATTGCCAGGATCAAACAGGAGAGAGCATTGGTGATTCTGATAGCGCCTGCGTGGCCACGCAGGACCTGGTATGCAGATCTAGTGGACATGTCATCCTGTCCACCTTGGTCTCTGCCTCTGAGACAGGACCTTCTAATTCAGTGTCCTTTCAAACATCAAAATCTAATTTCTCTGAAGCTGACTGCTTGGAAATTGAACGCTTGATTTTATCAAAGCGTGGTTTTTCGGAGTCAGTTATTGATACCTTAATACAGGCTAGGAAGCCTGTTACCAGAAAGATTTACCATAAAATATGGCGTAAATACTTACATTGGTGCGAATCCAAGAGTTACTCATGGAGTAAAGTTAGGATTCCTAGGATATTGTCCTTTCTACAAGAAGGTTTAGAAAAGGGTTTATCTGCTAGTTCCTTAAAGGGACAGATCTCAGCTCTGTCCATTCTTTTACACAAACGTCTGTCAGAAGTTCCAGACGTTCAGGCTTTTTGCCAGGCTTTGGCCAGGATTAAGCCTGTGTTTAAAACTGTTGCTCCACCATGGAGCTTAAATTTAGTTCTTAACGTTTTACAGGGTGTTCCGTTTGAACCCCTTCATTCCATTGATATCAAGCTGTTATCTTGGAAAGTTCTGTTTTTAATGGCTATTTCCTCGGCTCGTAGAGTCTCTGAGTTATCAGCCTTACATTGTGATTCTCCGTATCTGATTTTTCATTCAGATAAGGTAGTTCTGCGTACTAAACCTGGGTTCTTACCTAAGGTTGTCACTAATAAGAATATCAATCAAGAGATTGTTGTGCCATCATTGTGTCCGAATCCTTCTTCAAAGAAGGAACGACTTCTGCACAATCTAGATGTAGTCCGTGCCCTGAAATTTTATTTACAGGCAACTAAAGATTTTCGCCAAACTTCTTCCCTGTTTGTCGTTTATTCTGGACAGAGGAGAGGTCAAAAAGCTTCTGCTACCTCTCTCTCTTTTTGGCTTCGTAGCATAATACGTTTAGCCTATGAGACTGCTGGACAGCAGCCTCCTGAAAGAATTACAGCTCATTCCACTAGAGCTGTGGCTTCCACTTGGGCCTTTAAGAATGAGGCCTCTGTTGAACAGATTTGCAAGGCTGCAACTTGGTCTTCTCTTCATACTTTTTCCAAATTTTACAAATTTGACACTTTTGCTTCTTCGGAGGCTGTTTTTGGGAGAAAGGTTCTTCAGGCAGTGGTTCCTTCCGTATAAAGATCCTGCCTGTCCCTCCCGTCATCCGTGTACTTTAGCTTTGGTATTGGTATCCCAGAAGTAATGATGACCCGTGGACTGACCACACTTAACAGGAGAAAACATAATTTATGCTTACCTGATAAATTCCTTTCTCCTGTAGTGTGGTCAGTCCACGGCCCGCCCTGTTTTTTATGGCACGTCTAAATTTTTAAATTATACTCCAGTCACCACTGCACCCTATAGTTTCTCCTTTCTCGTTTGGTTCTTGGTCGAATGACTGGGTGTGACGTAGAGGGGAGGAGCTATATAGCAGCTCTGCTTGGGTGATCCTCTTGCACTTCCTGTTGGGGAGGAGTTAATATCCCAGAAGTAATGATGACCCGTGGACTGACCACACTACAGGAGAAAGGAATTTATCAGGTAAGCATAAATTATGTTTTCAATTGCTTTTCTTTAATTGCTGTTTTTTAAATTGCTGTTGCATTTCTGTATTCCTGTTTTTATTATCACTCATTGAAGGTTTTATCTCCCACTCATGGATCCATGAAGTGTATTATATTACCACATCATTGTTTTTATATTTGTTTTATATAAATTTTCTTATTGAAGTGTTTCGTGTAAAGTGGTATCTGTGAGGAATCACTTTTATTAAACTTAATTATTTCAAGCCCTCTTCTGATTCTTTTACCTTAGCCTCCTTAGGGTAGGCGCCTTAGGGTACTAGCTAGGAGTCACCCGCCCCCAGGCACAGAGGTTTTTCCTTTTGGCGCTTAGGTTTACCCCCTCTCGATAGAAGTCTTCATCCAGGCGGCGTCTTCAATCTTCATCCATCCGGAGCGGTGCGGAGCCATCTTCAGATGAGCCGACGCGGAGCCATCCTCTTCTTCCCGACGACTAATGATGAATGAAGGTTCCTTTAAGGGACGTCATCCAAGATGGCGTCCCTTCAATTCTATCAGCCAATCGGAATTCAGGTAGGAAAAATCTGATTGGCTGATTGAATCAGCCAATCAGATTGAAGTTCAATCCGATTGGCTGATCCAATCAGCCAATCAGATTGAGCTCGCATTCTATTGGCTGATCGGAACAGGTTTATTTAAAGGGGGTTTGGGTTAGATTAGGGGTATGTGGGAGGTGGGTTTTAATGTTGGGGGTGTTGTATTTTTTTTTACAGGGAAAAGAGCAGAATTATTTGAGGCATGCCCTGCAAAATGCTCTTTTAAGGGCTGGTAAGGTAAAAGAACTGGTAACTTTTTAATTTAGAATAGGGTAGGGCATTTTTTTATTTTGGGGGGCTTTGTTATTTTATTAGGGTGCTTAGATTAGGTGTACGTAGCTTAAAATTGTTGTAATATTTTTTAAATGTTTGTAACTTATTTTTTTTATTTTTTGTAACTTAGCTTTTTTTATTTTTTGTACTTTAGTTAGTTTATTTAATTTTATTTAATTGTAGTTATTTGTAGATAATTTATTTAATTAATTTAATTATAGTGTAGTGTTAGGTTTAATTGTAACATAGGCTAGGATTTATTTTACAGGTAATTTTGTATTTCTTTTAGCTAGGTAGTTATTAAATAGTTAATAACTATTTAATAACTATTCTAACTAGCTAAAATAAATACAAAGTTACCTGTAAAATAAATATAAATCCTAAAATAGCTACAATATAATTATAGAATTGTAACTTAGGCTAGTTTTTATTTTACAGGTTAATTTCTCTTTATTTTAACTAGGTAGCTATTAAATAGTTAATAACTATTTAATAGCTATTGTACCTAGTTAAAATAAATTGAAAGTTGCCTGTAAAATAAAAATAAATCCTAAAATAGCTACAGTATAATTATTATTTATATTGTAGCTATATTAGGGTTTATTTTAAAGGTAAGTATTTAGTTTTAAATAGGATTAATTTATTTAATAAGAGAAATATTATTTAGATTTATTTAATTAATATTTAAGTTGGGGGTGTTAGGGTTAGTGTTAGACTTAGGTTTAGGGGTTAATAATTTTATTACAGTGGCGGCGGTGTAGTGGGGGGCAGGATAGGGGTTAATACATTTATTATAGGTGGCAACGGTGTAGGGGGGCAGGATAGGGGTTAATAAATGTATTATAGGTGGCGACGGTGTAGGGGGGGCAGATTAGAGGTTAATAAGTTATAGGTTGCGGTGGGGTCCGGGAGCGGCGGTTTAGGGGTTAAACTATTTATTTAGTTGCGGTGGGGTCCGGAAGCGGTGGTTTAGGGGTTAAACAATTTATTTAGTTGCGGCGGGGTACGGGATCGGCAGGATAGGGGTTAATAACTTTATTATAGGTGGCGGCGGTATAGGGGGGCAGGATAGGGGTTACTAGGTAGAATGTAGGTGGCGGCGGTGTCCGGTGGCGGCAGTTTAGGGGTTAATACATTTATAAGAGTTGCGGCCGGGTCTAGGAGCGGCGGTTTAGGGGTTAATAACTTTATTGAGTTGTGGGGGGCTCCGGGGGCGCCGGTATAGGGGGTAGAACAGTTTAGTTAGTGTGGGTGCTTAGTGACAAGCTAGCAATAAAGCTGTCAAAAAGCCGAAGAGCAGCGAGATCGGATGAGTGATAACTCCTACAGTTCGCTGCTCATCGCCCCGTACTTGGTGCGCGGCTTTTTGACAGCTTTTTTGATAACTTAGGCGAAATTTTGAAGGTCCGTGGCAGCGATGGTAGGCGAGCTTAGGCGGGCGTATTAGATCGGCGAAAGGCAGGTAAAGTAGACACGTTGATAACTACCCCCCTTTTTCTGAACTTCAACTGAGTAGTAGATTTTTTTATAACAAATTTCAAAGTTATGTCTGTTTCCACTCCCCTTGTACCATGTGATAGCAATCAGCCAATCACAAATGCATATACGTATAGTATGTGGATTCTTGCACATGCTCAGTAGGATCTGGTGACTCAAAAATTGAAAATATAAAAGACTGTGCACATTTTTTTTAATGGAAGTAAATTGGAAAGTTGTTTAAAATTGCATTCTGTATCTGAACCATGCAAATTTAATTTAACCTGAGTGTCCCTTTAACGAACCCATATAGTACTTAATAAACCACAGTATATATACCTCAACTCCATCCCTTCCCCCACCTCAATCTCTATTCCTGATCTTAATCTTCTATTTCCTTCTCCCTCCTCCTCCATCCTCTTCTCTTTCATCCTTTTACTATTTTCTTCCTCTTTTCTTGACTCTCCCTGACAGGTCTTTAAATCTCCCTGTACAAAGAGGTGCACAGGGCTCGATTTATCAATCCCTTCTTCTTCCTTCGACTGCAGGTTCTCACAAGAGAATCCGCAGTCAGGATTTCCACGCAAGTGCAAAATAGCGCTTGTGCGCAATGTTAAATTCCGGCAGCGGATTCCGCCAGAGGAGAGCTGGGGTGGACATTGGTGAATATGTCTGCCCCTCTCCGCCCTTGATTGATAAATTGAGCCCTATGCACAGTATTGAATACAACTTTTACTACTTGTATTGACGATTCTCTCAATTACCGGAAAAGAGAAGATTTTAATGTAAATTTATGTCTCATAATCAATTATTTTGTGTTTTCTACTTAAACTCCATTAAGAATATTAAAAGATGGCATGCTATAGATAACCTGTGAACACAGAAAATAGAGGCGCCTCATGGGACAATATCGTTTGGACAGATGGATAACAAGCAAGTCACGGACACACAACAGTGTGCCTGACCCAGCAGGACGGGACCTTTAGTCGCCCAACAGACATTAGCACAGGATCCCTCATGTGAATGGCAGCAGCCAGTCGGCAAAAGCAGAGGATCTGACGTCACAGTGGCAACCGTCCAAGGAGTAGCCAATTGCAGTGCTAACAATCCGGCATAATATGAGTAGTAGTTCGATTAGCCAAAACAAATGCCACAAACATAGAGCATGTGGTAATTCAAAGGCCAACAGTTTATTAGGACCAAAGAATATAATTAAAAACAAGTAAGAACGTATAGCAATGCGTTTCTCAACCTAAAGGTCGTTTCATCAGGCTGTTACTAGCAAAAGAAAACCTGCTCTACTTAAAACAGTCTAAAACCAATCACAGGCCAAAGCTCGCTCACACACCTCCCAGATGGAATAGGCGTGACAAGATACGCCTATTAGGAGATTCAATCAACATAAATTGTACACCAAATAGAAGGTGTGTAACAGGCAAAGGGCTGCGATTACAAGAATGAGTAAATTAATATAAATATACCCATAAAACATAGTAAAAATAGATAAAACAACAGCACATAAATAACAATAAATTACACATAATCCATAACAAATATATAGGTACTAAAATGTATCCCATGTTAAAAGACTTAATATACAATAATTAAAATATATATGAGTAAACGTATGTCCATGATATTTTTCATAGCTGCAAAATGACATGTGCAAAGTCAGTCCGAAACTGATTGACATAAATCATTTAGTAACAAAAATTAGCAACATGCCAGAATAAATGCAAATGATAAAAACATATGGAATTAGTGGACATATAAATAGCGGTTCAATATCTTGTGTAAATCACATGTAGCCCCTATCTATAAACATTTGACATAGATTTTAACAAATGATTATATAAGAATTAATGTAACCATACAACATAATATAAATAGATAAAACAGCAGCACATGAATTACAATAAATTAACACAAAATCTAAAATGAATATATAGTTACTAAAATTGATCTCATGTAGAAAAACTTAATATACAATATTTAAAAATATATTAATAAACGTATGTCCATAATATTTTTCACAGCTGCAAAATGACATGTGCATAGTCGGTCCAAAACGGATTGACATATGTCATTTAGTAACGGCAATATTGGCAACATGCCAGAATAAATGCAAATGGTAAAAACATATGGGATAAGTAGACATATAAATAACAATTCGATATCTGGTGTAAATTACATATAGCACTTATCTATACACATTTGGCATAGGTTTTAACAAATGATTATATAAGAATTAATGTAACCACATATAAAATACAGATATATAAGAAATGAGTTGATAGCATATATATATCCACAATAGATAAATTCACTGGTCGTCTTTAAAACATATTATGTCTTATATAATCATTTGTTAAAATCTATGCCAAATGTGTATAGATAAGTGCTATATGTAATTTACACCAGATATCAAATTGCTATTTATATGTCTACTTACCCCATATGTTTTTACCATTTGCATTTATTCTGGCATGTTGCCAATATTGCTGTTACTAAATGACTTATGTCAATCCGTTTTGGACCCACTATGCACATGTCATTTTGCAGCTGTGAAAAATATTATGGACATACGTTTATTAATATATTTTTAAATATTGTATATTAAGTTTTTCTACATGAGATCATTTTTAGTATCTATATATTCATTTTAGATTTTGTGTTAATTTATTGTAATTCATGTGCTGCTGTTTTATCTATTTATATTATGTTGTATGGTTACATTAATTCTTATATAATCATTTGTTAAAATCTATGTCAAATGTTTATAGATAGGGGCTATATGTGATTTACACCAGATATTGAACCACTATTTATATGTCCACTAATTCCATATGTTTTTATCATTTGCATTTATTCTGGCATGTTGCTAATTTTTGTTACTAAATGATTTATGTCAATCAGTTTCGGACTGACTTTGCACATGTCATTTTGCAGCTGCGAAAAATATTATGGACATACGTTTACTCATATATATTTTAATTATTGTATATTAAGTCTTTTAACATGGGATCAATTTTAGTACCT
This sequence comes from Bombina bombina, assembly GCF_027579735.1. Taxonomy (NCBI): domain Eukaryota; kingdom Metazoa; phylum Chordata; class Amphibia; order Anura; family Bombinatoridae; genus Bombina; species Bombina bombina. The sequence goes on along the minus strand of NC_069510.1, from coordinate 76,101,909 downwards.
ATATATTTGTTATGGATTATGTGTCAATTTATTGTTATTTATGTGCTGCTGTTTTATCTATTTTTACTATGTTTTATGGGTATATGTATATTAATTTACTCAGTCTTGTAATCGCAGCCCTTTGCCTGTCACACACCTTCTATTTGGTGTACAATTTATGTTGATTGAATCTCCTAATAGGCGTATCTTGTCACGCCTATTCCATCTGGGAGGTGTGTGAGCGAGCTTTAACCTGTGATTGGTTTTAGACTGTTTTAAGTAGAGCATGTTTTCTTTTGCTAGCCAAGAAAGGGTTAATAAAAGAAAAGAGTATAAAAAGGCAACACAGCTGGTGGAGGTTATCTTGACAAAGGCTCCCTGGAGAGCTGAAATGCATAGAAACCACACCAGGACCCAGTTCACTTGGAAAAGACACAGATACTGTGTGGCTCCCAGGACCGTCAAGCCAGCACAAGGGGAAATATTGCAACGCAACGCTGAGCAGACGGTAGGAGTGAAGACCAAAAAACTGTAAGTGTGCACACTTAGAAGAAAATAAACAGCGATACAACTTTATTTTAAGAAAACACTGCAGGATCATAGGCGAGTGACCGTAGCTTGCCACCTCCCATACCGGAACTCCGGGTAGGAGAGGATTGTAAGAGGGCTTACTAAAGCGGCAGATTGAAAGAGAACTGAGAACAGCTGCTTAAACAACCGCTAAAATTCAAAAACTGTATTTGATACTGAATTATTTGCTTGCTTGATTGATAGAAACTTGCTGCTTGCTTGATTGATAGAAACTTGCTGTCTGCAATCTGACCTCAGCATTGAATACATCAGACTTTAATACATCAGACTCTAGTATTTTTTACTCTGCAAAAAAAGCAAAAATACACATTTGAAGAATTAGATACTCAGACCACCAAGTCTTGAAGTCTGAGTCCCCAATCCTTACTTGGCCAACGGTATTTGTAAAGACATGAACAGTGTGTGATGCTATTATCATTGCCCAATTTTTTACTTCTTATAACTTAATTTTAAGGATTGTTTTATTAAATTGGTTAAATCGTACTTGTCAGTGAAGTTTTAGATTAGACACCGGTGTTTTTAGATAGTGATTGATTGAATTTTTTGTAGACAGCGACTGAACCTTTATTTTCCAAATGATTTTGATTATTATTTAATGTATTAATAAATTGTATTTTATTTCTCAGACACTAACAGCTGTAGCAATTTGCTTTATTTACATATCCACATCGTAGTATACACTTTTTTCTTAATATTCAGAGAGCCTTGACTTGCGCCACTTCCAAACACTTTGTATTTTTTGGATAGCCTAATTCGATTGCATATGTGGTGAAAAATGCAATCAGGAGGTTGGCAAATCTGAAACACACCTATTTCCAGCGTGCACACTCTTTGCTTTTACTTTTCTTTTGCTAGCAACAGCCTGATGAAACGACCTTTAGGTTGAGAAACGCGTTGTTGTACGTTCTTACTTGTTTTTAATTATATTCTTTGGTCCTAATAAACTGTTGGCCTTTGAATTACCACCTGCTCTATGTTTGTAGCATATTATGCCGGATTATTAGCACTGCAATTGGCTCCCACTGTGACGTCAGATCCTCTGCTTTTGCCGACTGGCTGCTGCCATTCACGTGAGGGATCCTGTGCTAACGTCTGTCGGGCGACTAAAGGTCCCGTCCTGCTGTGTCAGGCACACTGTTGTGCCGCTCTCTATGTGAGTACCCCCCTGTAAGAGGGTGTCCGTGACTTGCTTGTTATCCATCTGTCCAAACGATATTGTCCCATGAGGCGCCTCTATTTTCTGTGTTCACAGGTTATCTGCATTGTTCTTATACTCAAGAGTGCTGCCTGATCTTCATCGACATCTGTTGTTCCTGGCTCTTATTCTACTTGCGCACCTCCCTTATAGTGTTCTTGCTCTATTTCTATGCTAATAATTTGTTCACTTGTACTGATATTTTGTCATCAATAAAATCCTTTAAAAAAATAAAATCCCCAGCAGACATGATCACAATGAGCCCTTTTCATAACATTTTAGCACACCCTATACTTTTAATAGATAGCGAGCGCTATTACCACACTCATTAAGCTTGTATTACACTTTTTAAGATTATAGCACAGAACTACAAAAATTTCAACTATTTAAAGGGACACTCAAGTCAAAATAAACTTTTATGATTCAGATAGAGCAGCAATTTCAAGACATTTTCCAATTTACTTCCATTATCAAATTTTGCACAATTTTTTTATATTCACACTTTCTGGGGAACAAGATTCTACTGAGCATGTGCGCAAGCTCACAGGATATATGTATGCTAGTCTGTGATTGGCTGATGGCTGTCACATGATACAGGAAGGCGGAAAATGGGAGAAAATTTAAATTTGTCAGAAAAAAAATCTACTGCTTATTTGAAATTCAGAGTAGGTGTTAAATCATTGTCTTTTTTTTATGTACTTGTTAATTATGCAATTCTACTGCATTGAGTGGTCCTTTAAGCACCATCTGATTAGTGCTCAAGCATAATCCAACATAATTTTAACTGAGTGGGAATGGATTTTATGGCAAGACAGGAGGCTTCATATTTTGCATTAATTTTTACTGACTGTAAAGAAACACAAATAACGTAACAAAAAACATCCAGTCAGCAATGTGCTGACACAACCACATAACCACAGGAAATAACGTCCTCTTTTCTTTGCTGCCTTCCAGACAGCATTCTTCAGGTATTCTTGTGTTTTATAATATTTTTTTCTTTAGCATTGCTTTCTTGTAAACTTTCCCTTGGGATTTTGTTATATAAAATATAATATTGTGATTAAACTAGCGTGTGCAGTAGTGTATATAGACGGTATTTTTTTTATATTAAGAATACTGAATGCCTATATTTTCCCCTTTTGCACTATAGTTATAATTATTATCCCCCCCATTGTTTCTTACAAAAAGCAAAATGTTGGTTATATAGTTTGTGCATCGGATTACCCGGATTTCTGACTTTACCCGTAACATATACTGTATGTATATATATATGTATATATATATATATATATATATATATATATATATATATATATTGTAGAAAAAATAGGCAGACACTCTAAGTTCAAAGTCAATCTAATATTTTACTTCATTAGGGCACCCCCTCCTCAGGCTCAATACAAATGGACTCATTGTCCAACCCTTAAATAGCCAAAAGACCCCGCCCCCTTCCTCTCTGACATCATAATCACCCATAGGTAATCAATACACTTAACGTGCCTTAATAATTCACAATCCCTGTAAACATAAACAAAAGTAATAACTAAAATTCATATACAAGGAGGAAAAAGGGGGATAACCTAACACATAATCTTTAAACAAAGACATATATGAAGAAATTTTAAATTTTTAAATTTTTAGTATTATTTTAATATCAGCAATTACCTTCTAAATAACTCTTTAAGGTAATGTGAAATATCTAATTTTATTATTGATCCCATGAATTTAAATCCTAAAATACCAACTAGCAATTATTCAAAATCTTTTAAGCAAACTAGCCAAATTATATTCTCTTTTGAGGCCCTTAGGATTCATAGTGTTAAGTCTATGTATCCACATAGCTTCTTTCCTAAGTAACATTTTACCCCTGTCAAATCCTATAGTTCCCCATGGTACCTGATCCAAGACCATAAATCGAAGTTGATTCACCTGATGTCCCCTCTCATAAAAATGGAAAGGAACAGGAAGGTGTCTCATCTTAGGGTTTCTGATAGTAGACTTATGTTGGATTAAGCTCTTGTTTAGTATCTGGGAAGTCTCCCCTACATACAATAAGCCACAAGGGTGGGAATGGATTTTATGGCAAGACAGGAGGCTTCATATTTTGCATTAATTTTTACTGACTGTAAAGAAACACAAATAACATAACAAAAAACATCCAGTCAGCAATGTGCTGACACAACCAGATAACCACAGGAAATAACATCCTCTTTTCTTTGCTGAATTCCAGACAGCATTCTTTAGGTATTCTTGTGTTTTATAAAAAAAATTTCTTTAGCATTTTTTTCTTGTAAACTTTCCCTTGGGATATTGTTATATAAAATATAATATTGTGATTAAACTAGCGTGTGCAGTAGTGTATAGAAGGTATGTGTTTTTATATTAAGAATACTGAATGCCTATATTTTCCCCTTTTGCACTATAGTTATAATTATTATTTTTTTACCCCCCCCCCCATTGTTTCTTACAAAAAGCAAAATTTTGGTTACATAGTTCGTACAGCGGATTACCCAGATTTCTGACTTTACCCATAACATATACTGTATATATATATATATACATATATCAAAATAACAAAATTATTGCACTGAGCAATGATACTTTTTTATTGGACTAACTATACATTTATAAGTTGACAAGCTTTTGGAAGAGTTCCTTCCTTTATCAAATCTGAAGCAATACTGACCTATTCAATGGAATTTACAGATTATATCTTAAAACACAGAATAGCTAAGAAGACAGACAGTGCAGGGAGAGGAGGAGGTGTCGTAAAAATCATGAGGGGGGGCTTAGGTAACAGGCAGACAGTGTCCAGTGTAGGAGAACAGACAGGGGAAATATATAGCTATACATAGAGCATATACTGACATAAAGTTATATATCAACATTGAATCAATATCTATAAAGATGTGAAATTGTATATACAGGGGGAATACAAAAGTTAAAAAAAAAGATAAAGGTGTGGACATAGGCTTTTATATATATATATATATATATATATATATATACTGATTTTCTCTATATATAATATATTAATTTATAGTAATATTTTGTTCCCTAGGAACAGGCTAATTTTTATATTATCTGCATGGAATATATTATTTATTTTTCTCAATTGAGATATTGTTGATACGTCTCAGGAGTGTCCTCCTGTAATGTTGGTGTATTTATCAGCAGCAATTGCCACCAACGTGTTATGTATTGTAATTATGACTATTAGTAATTATCAAATAGATTACGAGTTGTGTGTTACGGTTTTAACGCTGAAAAAATGGCAATTCCAGCATATAAACAGTAACGCAGCCATTCCGAGTTTTAGCCTGTAATGCAACGTCTATCCTGCACGCAGAAAAAAATGAAGTTTTTGTGTGGGATTTCCATAGCGCCAGTATTACAGGTTGTGCGGTGAGGCTAAAATGCTTGCGTTACAGCCTATACTGACACGATCCATACCGCCATCTAAAAGCAGTAGTTATGGATTTTGTGTAACAAAAATGTTTCACAAAACTCATAACTAAAATGTTACAAAGTACACTAACACCTATAAACTACCTATTAACACCAAACCGGCATCCTCCTGCATCGCAAACACTATTTAAAACTTATTAACCCTAATCTGCCGCCTGCCCACATCCCCGCTACTATAATAAAGTTATTAAACCCTATTCTTTTAAGGGCTATTGGCAGTTTAGTTTAGGCTAGGTTTTTATTTTTTATTTTGGGGGGGCTTTTTATTTTGATAGAGCTATTAGATTAGGTGTAATTAGTTTAAATATTTGATAATTTCTTTTTTATTTTGTGTAATTTAGTGTGGTTTTTTTTTGTAATTTAGTTAATTGTATTTAATTAATGTAATTTATTTAATTGTATTGTAATGTTAGGTGTTAGTGTAAGACAGGTTAGGTTTTATTTTACAGGTAAATTTGTATTTATTTTAGCTAGATAGTAAATAGTTAATAACTATTTACTAACTAGTCTACCTAGTTAAAATAAATACAAAATTGCCTGTGAAATAAAAATAAAACCTAAGCTAGCTACAATGTAACTATTAGTTATATTCTAGCTAGCTTAGGGTTTATTTTATAGGTAAGTATTTATTTTTAAATAGGAATTAGGTAATAATAGTAATTTTTATATTTATTTTAATTATATTAAAATTAGGTTTAGGGGTTAATAACTTTAGTAAAGTGGCGGCGGCATTGGGGGCGGCAGATTAAGGGTTAATACGTGTAGGTAGGTGGCAGCGGTGTTCGGGTCGGCAGATTAGGGGTTAATAAGTGTAATGTAGGTGTCGGCAATGTTGAGGGCAGCAGATTAGGGGTGTTTAGACTCAGGGTTTATGTTAGGGTGTTAGGTGTAAACATAACTTTTCTTTCCCCATAGACATCAATGGGGCAGCGTTATGGAGCTTTACGCTCCTTTATTGCAGGTGTTAGGCTTTTTTTTAGCCAGCTCTCCCCATTGATGTCTATGGGGAAATCGTGCACGAGCACGTAAAACCAACTCAAAGCAGCGCTGGTATCTGAGTGCGGTATGGAGCTCAATTTTGCTCAAAGCTGCAATATTGCCTGGTATTGCCTTATGAAAACCTGTAATAGCGGCGCTATAGCTAGGTGAGCGGTGGAAATAACTTGCAAGTTAGTACCGAGCCGCTCTTACCGTAATCTAGCCGAAAGTTAGTAGCGGTTTGTTACTTGAGTATATTTAAACAAAATAAAATAGTAATGTTTCCCAACTGTAAAACTTGGTGACATATTGAAACATTTTCTGAGAGACAAACTGCAATTTATTCCAATTCATTAGAGGGTTTGCCATGCATTAAAAATCTGCTAATATGAAAATAATCTTAATTTATTACATTGTTTTCTTATTGCATCTTTGCTTGTCTTTTCTTATGTGTTTAACCCACACAAAGCATTAAATAGCAGTGCACCACTGGTCCAGAGATAAACAAAGCCCCTGAGTCAATCAGGGGAGGCATATAAATATTCCTTTTTGCATCTTAATTATTATGTATACAAGAAATCTGTGAAATCTATTTTTTCCCTTTTGTATTTTGGTGAAAACAGTTTTTTTTTTTTAAATGTAATTTTTATTCAGTTCCAACACATTATTAACTTCCTACCAGTTGTAGGTTGTATTGTGCCTCGCAGGGCTTTCCAAAATGAGAAGAAAAAATAAATAAATAAAAATAAAGCCATGAGCCAAGGTTAGTACAATTGTTAATTAGCAAGTAATAACAAAAAGAAAAAGAAAACACATCAAAAGAAATCACATTTTCCTCCTACTCTTCATTTCCCCCTTCCCACTACCTCTATAATTCAACTAATAGCTGGATGGAATCAGCCAATCAGAATCAAGTTCAATCCGATTGGCTGATCCAATCAGCCAATCAGATTGAGCTCGCATTCTATTGGCTGTTCCGATCAGCCAATAGAATGCGAGCTCAATCTGATTGGCTGATTGGATCAGCCAATCAGATTGAGCTCGCATTCTATTGGCTGATCAGAATATTCCTACCTTAATTCTGATTGGCTGATAGAATCCTATCAGCCAATCGGAATTTGAGGGACGCCATCTTGGATGACGTCCCTTAAAGGAACCGTCATTCTTCAGTTGGACGTCGCCGGATGAAGATGGGTCCGCGGTGGAGGTCTTCAGGATGGAGCCGGTCCTCATCGGATGAAGATAGAAGATGCCGCTTGGAAGATGATGGTTGCCGGTCCGGATCTACTCTTCTTCCCGGATAGGATGAAGACTTTGGAGCCTCTTCTGGACCTCTTCAGCCGCCGGAAGATGGATCGCCAGCCCCCGCTTGGGTTGGATGAAGATTTTGGAGCCAGGACGGATCGGTGAACCTGGTATGGTGAAGACAAGGTAGGATGATCTTCAGGGGCTTAGTGTTAGGTTTATTTAAGGGGGTTTGGGTTAGATTAGGGCTATGTGGGTGGTGGGTTGTAATGTTGGGGGGGAGTATTGTATGTTTTTTTTTACAGGCAAAAGAGCTGAACTTCTTGGGGCATGCCCCGCAAAGGGCCCTGTTCAGGGCTGGTAAGGTAAAAGAGCTTTGAACTTTAGTAATTTAGAATAGGGTAGGGCATTTTTTTATTTTGGGGGGCTTTGTTATTTTATTAGGGGGCTTAGAGTAGGTGTAATTAGTTTAAAATTGTTGTAATATTTTTCTTATGTTTGTAAATATTTTTTTATTTTTTGTAACTTAGTTCTTTTTTATTTTTTGTACTTTAGTTAGTTTATTTCATTGTAGTTATTTGTAGGTATTGTATTTAATTTATTTATTGATAGTGTAGTGTTAGGTTTAATTGTAGATAATTGTAGATATTTTATTTAATTAATTTATTGATAGTGTAGTGTTAGGTTTAATTGTAACTTAGGTTAGGATTTATTTTACAGGTACATTTGTAATTATTTTAACTATTTTAGCTATTAAATAGTTCTTAACTATTTAATAGCTATTGTACCTGGTTAAAATAAATACAAAGTTACCTGTAAAATAAATATTAATCCTAAAATAGCTATAATATAATTATAATTTATGTTGTAGCTATATTAGTATTTATTTTACAGGTAAGTATTTAGCTTTAAATAGGAATAATTTATTTAATAAGAGTGAATTAATTTCGTTAGATTAAAATTATATTTAATTTAGGGGGGTGTTAGTGTTAGGGTTAGACTTAGCTTTAGGGGTTAATACATTTATTAGAATAGCGGCGAGATTCGGTCGGCAGATTAGGGGTTAATAATTGAAGTTAGGTGTCGGCGATGTTAGGGAGGGCAGGTTAGGGGTTAATAAATATAATATAGGGGTCGGCGGTGTTAGGGGCAGCAGATTAGGGGTACATAGCTATAATGTAGCTGGCGGCTCTTTGCGGTCGGCAGATTAGGGGTTAATTATTGTAGGTAGGTGGCGGCGACGTTGTGGGGGGCAGGTTAGGGGTTAATAAATATAATATAGGGGTCGGCGATGTTAGGGCAGCAGATTAGGGGTACATAGGGATAATGTAGCTGGCGGCGGCGTGCGGACGGCAGATTAGGGGTTAATAAGTGTAGGTAGCTGGCGGCGACATTGTGGGGGGCAGATTAGGGGTTAATAAATATAATATAGGGGTCGGCGGTGTTAGGGGCAGCAGATTAGGGGTACATAAGGATAACGTAGGTGGCGGTCGGCAGATTAGGGGTTAAAAATATTTAATCGAGTTGCGGCGATGTGGGGGGACCTCGGTTTAGGGGTACATAGGTAGTTTATGGGTGTTAGTGTACTTTAGAGTACAGTAGTTAAGAGCTTTATGAACCGGCGTTAGCCCAGAAAGCTCTTAACTACTGACTTTTTTCTGCGGCTGGAGTTTTGTCGTTAGATTTCTAACGCTCACTTCAGACACGACTGTAAATACCGGAGTTAGAAAAATCCCATTGAAAAGATAGGATACGCAATTTACGTAAGGGGATCTGCGGTATGGAAAAGTCGCGGCTGAAAAGTGAGCGTTAGACCCTTTTTTGAGTGACTCCAAATACCGGAGGTAGCCTAAAACCAGCGTTAGGAGCCTCTAACGCTGGTTTTCACGGCTACCGCCAAACTCTAAATCTAGGCCAGAGAGAGTAGGGATTGATACTTCTTTCCATTTTTTAAGTATCAAGTACCTCACAGCCAATATAGTGATGCTAATTATTTTTTTCTCATCTGGCATAAATCTTTAATCTATTCTGAGAAATATTACATTCGTTAGTGAGAAAAAAATGTTACCTGTTCCAATTTTTCTGTTTAGCCAATATTCCACTTTTTTCCACATTGCACTCACCTTAGGACATTCCCACAACATATGTTTAAGGTTAGCTGCTATTAGGGAGCATTTGGGGCATTTATTAAATTGGAGGTTACCCCAGGTATGTCCCTTTTCAGGGGTAATATACGTCATATATAGAAGTTTCATGTGTGATTCCCTCCAAGTGGAGGATAGCGTTGTTTGATTAACATTTAATATGGATCTTTGAGTATGTCCCTCCTCTGCATGTATTAAACCTAAAATTGGGGACCATTTTAATTCTATTTTTGTTATGTTATCAGCTCCTTTTCTAGAATTGAATATTTGATAGCAGGGGGAGATCGATAATTGGCCTTTCTTTACCAGTTTTAGCCAGTGCTCAAGAGGTCCCAAAGACCAGTTCCAGCCTGATGTATTTATTAGCTTCCAAATATAGTGCCTTACTTGAAGATAAAAAAAAAAATCTTTTTGCGGGAGGTAAAATTCACTTCTAAGATCTGTAAATGACTTAATGCATTTCCATGTTGTATCTACTAGTTGCACTGCTCTTTCAAGGCCCCTTGTCTGCCATCTTTGGAGGGGTGATACTTGTAAGCCAAGTTCGAATTGTGGATTACCTCTTAGGGGTAGGAAGCTTGAGGTTTCTATGTTTATTTTTAATAGATTGCAAATCTTTTGCCATGCTTTAATAGGTGTATATATGGAGCAGTATTTCTTAATTCCCTTTGGTATTTGATTAATTTTATTATGAATTGGTGAAAACAGTTTATTGGACTTATTGATGGAATGTTTAGGGACTTACAGTATCAAAACACAGACAGCCATAGCAACAATAAAACATGGCAGCTACAATGATTCAATGTTGTTGTTGATGTTTTAATGTATTGTCACTGGCCGTGAAACAACAGGAGCAGTATTCCTCAATGTAACTAGTAAGGAGAGTTGAGTGGTAATAGCCTCTAGCTTGGAATCCATATTCTGCAAGTGTGTGGTATGGGTTCCCAGCATCTGTCCCTGAAGATAAACAGCTTGTGCCACCTCATCTGGCTCCATGGCCCAAGTATAATATAATGCTCATGGGATACCTCTCTATTAGACCGAACTCAGCCAGTAGTCTTGTTATCCCGGTTGTCGAGCCGGAATGATAGGGAATATCCCAGAGCAGAGAAAGTTAGTAAGATGAGGAGATCGGCACTCACCACAGGCAGGACAATCCCTAGTGGCATCGGCTGAACAGGGCAAGGCAAATCACTGGAATGGTCAGACAGGCAGGATTCGGCCACAGTAAAGCAGTCCAGGGACAAACCATTAGAATGGTCAGGCAGGCAGGGTTTGACAACTGTAAAGAAGTCCAAGGACAAACTACTTGAATGGTCAGGCAGGCAGGATTCAGCAACAAAGATGCAATCCAGAATAACAGAGATTAAGAAGCAGAGTAGTCAGACAGGTGGGGTTCATCAGCAGCATATTGATCCAGCAATTCAGGGGTATAGCAGGCAGAGTAGTCAGACAAGCAGAGTTCAGCAGCAGCGTATTGATCCAGCAATTCAGGGGTATAACAAGCAGAGTAGTCAGACAGGCAGGGTTCATACACAGCAAGGCAATAAGACAAAACGATCTATCACTTCCAGGAGTACACAAAGTAACACCTATACTTGGGCAGTGATAGATTGTGAAAAAGGAATTTAAATAGGCGCTGGATTCATGCCCAGGCATCAGGACTGGAGAGGAGCGTGCAGCAATGACGTCAGTGCTGCACGCCTCCGGACTCGACACAGCCCCTGGCAACGAGCAGGGAAGGAGACACCATGCCCCTAGCAACCGCTAGAGCGGTGCGGAGTGACAATAGCAGGGGCAGTCCTGCCTTGCACACCACGTGACCGGGTGTGGTCACACTTTTGTTTTCTCTTTCCTGCCTGAGCTAGCTGTCGGAGAGGTCGCTTCTTTCTCTAGTTGCCTGGGTCTAGGAGGTGGTGAGTGTCCCAGTCATTGGGAATATAAAGGTGCCATTTTGTGAGAAATAAAAAGTTAATTTATTTTGTAGCCTACTGTTGTTAGCGGAAACTATGGAGGATTCGGATATTCTTGAGGGTACTCCCTCTATCCCTAATAGTAATACCTGTCTATATTGTGAGGAGGCCTTGGTGTGCTCGCCCTCTCAACTATGTTCCATATGCATCAACAAGGTTATTATGTCTAAGAAGGTTAACCCCTTTAGTACTACTGAGCTGTCCACCTCTGAGGACTCGCTGTCCCGTGAGGTGCATACCCATCAGTCATCTCCATTGCCACATACAGCTTCCTGTAGCACTCCTGATCCTCTCTCTGGAGGGAGCCTTTTACCATCGGACTTTACCACGCAGTTAAAGACGGCTGTGTCTGAGGCTCTTAATGCTTTACCTCATGCTGCCAAGCACAAGCGAAAGGTTAAACATAGCTCTCCAGTCCAGGGGACATCCAGTGATTTATTAGATTTGTCTGCTTTTCAAGTATCCCAAGATGAGTCACACTCTGAGTCTTCAGAGGGTGAAATTTCTGAATCGGAGTCTGCTACCTCTAGGCCTCCGGCTGCAGAGGAGCCAGCAATTAGATTTAAGATTGAACACTTACGTTTTCTTCTAAAGGAGGTTCTGTCGACATTAGAGGTTCCAGAGGCCAAGTTGCCTGATGAACCTTTGATCCCTAAATTAGACAGAGTATACGAGGACAGAGTAGCGCCGCTAACTTTTCCTGTACCTATAAAGATGGTGAACATTATTAAGAACGATTGGGATAGAATTGGATCTTCCTTTTAACCTTTGTCTGCCTTTAAAAAATTATTCCCGGTCCCGGACTCTCAGCTGGAGTTGTGGGATGGCGCTATCTCCACGTTAAATAAGCGTACTACTATCCCTCTTGAGGATAGTTCGTCTTTCAGAGAGCAGATGGATAAGAAGATGGAAACTTTTCTCAGAAAATGTTTCAGCATACGGGATATTTATTTCAACCGGCAGCGGCTGTTTCCTCAGTTGCTGGAGCTGCAGCCTACTGGACCGACTCCTTAGCGTATTTGATTGAGGTGGAGGGTCCCCTTGATGTTATCCAAGAAAGGATTAAAATTTTGAGAATTGCCAATTCTTTTAAAATATCTGGTTTCTCAGTACAGACCCGTCGGGTGCTTTGGCTGAAGTCCTGGTCTGTGGACATGACTTCTAAGTCTAGACTACTTTCCATCCCGTTTAAGGGAAATATTTTATTTGGTCAAGGCCTGGACTCCATTATCTCCACTGTTACAGGGGGCAAGGGTGCCTTCCTACCGCAGGATAAGAAGAACAAATTTTAGGGGCAAGGTTCTAATTTTTGTTCCTCTCATTCTGAAAAAGCCCATCGTCAGCAGGCCTCCTCTAAGTCCGAGCAAACCAAGAGCACTTGGAAGCCAGCTCAATCCTGGAATAAATCCAAGCAGAACAAGAAGCCTGCCGAGAACAAATCGGCATGAAGCGGAGCCGGATTGTGTAGGGGGCAGACTGTCGCTGTTTTCAGACGCTTGGTTCAGGGACGTGTAGGATCCATGGGTTCTGGAGGTCGTAGCTCAGGGAAGCAGAATAGGTTTCAAATCTCATCCACCCAAGGACAGATTGCTCCTCTCAAGCCTGTCTTCAAAACTAGAAAAGAGGGAAGCCTTTCTGGGGTGCATGCGGGATCTGGCCTCCTTAGGGGTCATTGTCCCGGTTCCTATCACAGAAAGAGGTTTGGGATACTATTCAAACGTGTTCGTGGTCCCAAAGAAAGAGGGAACTTTCCACCTGATTCTGAACCTAAAGTGCTTAAACAAGTTTCTAAATGTCCCCTCATTCAAGATGGAGACAGTAAGGTCCATCCTTCCTCTAGTTCAGGAAGGACAGTTCATGACCACTATAGATCTGAAGAATGTCTACCTTTACATTCAAATCCACAGGGACCACTTCCAGTTCCTAAAGTTTGCGTTCCTGGATCAGCAGTTCCAGTTCATTGCACTTTCGTTTGGTCTAGCTACTGCTCCAAGAATCTTTACAAAGGTTCTAGGGGCTCTGCTGGTCATTGCCAGAACCCAAAGTATAGCAGTAGCTCCCTACTTTTACAACATTCTGGTTCAAGCACCATACTTTCGTCTGGCGGAGGACCATTCGGTGTCTCTTCTCTCCCTTCTTCGATCACATGGATGAAAGATAAACTTAGAGAAGAGTTCTCTTATTCCAAGCACCAGGGTAAAATTCCTGGGTACTATAATAGACTCGATATCCATGAGTATATTTCTAACCGACCAGAGACGTTGTAAGCTAGCTTCGGCAAGTCTTGCCCTCCCGATCTACTTAAAGCTATCTGTGGCTCAGTGTATGGAAGTAATTGGTCTCATGGTGTCCAGCATGGACATAATTCCCTTTGACAGGTTCCGTCTCAGACCATTGCAACTGTGCATGCTGAGACAGTGGAGCGGCGATCATTCGGATCTGTCTCAACAGATTTCCCTGGACAGCCAGTCAAGAGAAGCACTCTCTTGGTGGCTCTGTCCAGATTGTCCTTTCTAAGGCCATTCTGGGAGATTGTGACTACGGACGCGAGTCTCTCAGGATGGGGATCTGTTTTTGGTGCCAAGAAGGCACAGGGCCTGTGGTCTCAGGAGGAACGCTCCCTTCTGATCAACATTCTAGAACTTCGAGCAATCTTCAATGCTCTGAAGGCTTGGCCTCTTCTGAGTCCCGGTTTATCAGATTCCAATAAGACAATATAACCTCGGTGGCTTACATCAACCATCAGGGGGGAACCAGAAGCTCCCTAGCAATGAGGGAAGTATCTCGGATTTTGGAGTGGTCCGACTCGCTGTTCGCTGTCAGCAATCCACATTCTGGGTGTGGACAACTGGGAAGAAGATTTTCTACAGACAATTATTTCACCCGGGGAATGGTCTCTCCATCTCAAAGTGTTTGTGGAGATATGCAATATGTGGGGGACGCCGGAGATAGATCTCATGGCGTCTCATCTCAATACCAAGCTACCCAGATATGGGTCGAGGTCCAGGGATCTTCAGGCCGAGCTAATAGATGCATTAGCAGTGCCTTGGAGGTTCAGTCTAATCTACCTTTTCTGCCATTACCACTCCTTCCTCGGGTAGTGGCCTGCATCAAGCAGGAGCAGGAATCAGTAATACTGATTGCTCCATCGTGGCTGAGAAGGACGTGGTTTGCGGATCTAGTAAGGATGTCATCTTCTCCTCCATGGAAGTTACCTTGTCGTAGGGATCTGCTGGAACAAGGTCCTTTTGTTCATCAAAATCTAGATTCTCTGAGGCTGACTGCGTGGAGATTAAATGCTTAGTCCTTGCCAAGAAAGAGTTTCCTGAGAGAGTTATCAATACTCTCATTCAAGCTCGTAAGCCGGTTACTCGTCGCATCTATCATAAGGTGTGGAGAACCTACTTATTCTATTTATAAAATAAAGGTTGCAAGGATTCTATTGTTTCTCTAGGATGGACTAGAGAAGGGTCTTTAGGTCAGTTCCCTGAAGGGACAGATTTCGGCCTTGTCTGTTTTACTGCACAAAAGGCTCTCTGAGCTCCAGATGTTCAGTCTTTTTTTAGGATCAGACCTGTGTTCAAATCTTCGGCTCCCCCTTGGAGTCTGAATCTGGTTCTTAAGGTTTTGCAACAGGCTCCCTTTGAGCCTATGCATGAAATCGACATTAAGTTGTTGTCCTGGAAGGTTCTTTTTCTGTTGGCCATTGCTTCTGCACGCAGAATATCTGAGATTGCCACCTTGCAATGTGAGCTTCCTTATCTGGTTTTCCATTTGGATAAGGCTGTCCAGCGTACTAAGTTAGGGTTTCTCCCTAAAGTCGTGTCAGATCGCAATATCAATCAAGAGATTGTGGTCCCTTCTTTGTGTCCTAATCCTTCTTCTTCAAAGGAATGTTTTCTTCATAATTTGGATGTGGTTCTTGCCTTGAAGTTTTATCTTCAATCTTCTAATGATTTTAGACAAACTTCTTCCTTGTTTGTGGCATATTCTAGGAAGCGTAGGAGTCAGAAGGTCTCTTCGACTTCCTTATCTTTTTGGTTGAGGAGTCTTAGCCACTTAGCTTATGAGACAGTGGGAATTAGACCTCCTCAGAGAATTACGGTTCCTTCTACTAGAGCAGTGGCTTCCTCTTGGTTGGGACTTTAAGAACTAGGCCTCTATGGATCAGATTTGTAAGGCCCCTACCAGGTCCTCCTTACACACTTTTTTGTAAATTCTACAAGTTTGATGTTTTTGCTTTAACTGAAGCAGCCTTTCGGGAGAAAGGTTTTGTAGGCTGTGGTGCCCTCTTTTTATCCCTCCTGTTATAATTTAGTGTCCTCTAGAGCTTGGGTATAAGTTTCCCAACAGTAAGGAATGAAGTTGTGAACTCTCCTTATATTAAGAAGGAAAACATAAATTATGCTTACCCGATAATTTAATTTCCTTCTGTATAAGGAGAGCCCCCGCCCATGTTCTCCGATGGGCGGCCCCCTAAAATATTTGTTTCTTCTGGCACCTTTTATACCCTGATATTTCTCCTACTTTTCCTTGCTCCCTCGGCAGGATGACTGGGGGATGGGGGAAGTGGGAGAGGAATTTAAGCCTTTGGATGGGGTGTCTTTGCCTCCTCCTGGTGGCCAGGTTCAGTATTTCCCAACAGTAAGGGATGAAGCAGTGGACTCTCCTTATACAGAAGGAAATTAAATTATCTGGTAAGCATAATTTATGTTTTTTAGTAGTGTTTTTTTTTTTTTAATGAATTTTATTTGATTTTAGAATTAAAGTTACACTTGGGGACATGCAGGACCCCTGTTCAAACAGACACAAACAAAAGGATCAGACACGCAGGTCCGGTTGCAATTGCTATCAAGACATTGAAACATAAGTAACATTGATCACATAAATTGAGGAGCCGGTTCTGCAAACATACAAGTCGACAAAAAGAGTAAGTGCTTGTTTTAAAGAAGAGGCAAGAATATTAGATAATGTCAGTTGTAGAAGATGACTGCTTAGGAACTACACGCAGTACCTGGAACACGGAATACCTAGCACACGCAGTACCTAGCACACGCAGTACCTAGCACACACAACGCCTAGCAGTACATACAACCCCTAGCACACACAGCGCCTAGCACACATAGCACCTAGCACACACAGTACCCAACACACACAGTACCCAGCACACGCAGTACCTAGCACACGCAGTACCTAGCACATACAGTACCTAGCACATACAGTACATAGCACCCGCAGCACCTAGCACACGCAGCACCTAGCACACGCAGCACCTAGCACACTCAGCACCTAGTACATATAACACCTAGCACACGCAGCACTTAGCACATATAGCACTTATAGCACACGCTGCACCTAGCACACGCGGCACCTAACACTTACGGTACCTAGCACACGCAGCTCCTAGCACATATAGCACCTAGCACACGCAGCAACTAGCTCTTACGGTACCTAGCACATGCAGCTCCTAGCACATACACGCAGCACCTAGCACACGCAGCACCTACAGTACCCGTCCCTCACAGAACACGACACACCTAATACCTAGCACAAACCGGGCCTAGCATATATGGCACCTAGCACACACTGCGCCTAGCATTTATAATAGCTAATACCTTGATAAATGTATATAGTATAGAGTCGGCCATATAAATAACTAACTTTGGCTACAAATTTTGAGTATAGTGGACCTAACCAAGAAAAGGTAATAAATATTAAGTGACCCAGGACAGTAGTAAAACTGGAGCTGCAGGATTCAACTTTAGTAATAAAGATGCGTATTAAGAGCCAGGTAAACTTATTGGGGCGAACAGCAAAGGTACTTTACCATACCTATGGGTTAACGCAGTGAGGGAGATTATTATATGAATTTAAATGTGCGATCTAATGCCAATCTATGCAATGTTTTAAATAACCAGTATTTAGAATAGTATTAGAACAATTTAAGCATGCACACAGAGTGGGATATCTAACAATATCTAATATTAAAGGGGTATACTGTCTGGTTACTAAAGCAGGCTTCTGCCTGTATGGGGAGGGGAACTCTCTCTCCCCTTGTGGCCCAAAATCCTTATAAGTATAGCAAATTACAGTAATACAATCAAGAACCTACAGTACAGAATAAACTTAAAATAGGTATGTAGGCATAGGGTAATAGGGCATTCAAAAATGTCAACCAACAGCTTGATAAACTTAGAGGTTCTATGAAGAAAAGAGTAAACACTAATAAAGTAATAAGGGGTGTAGAAGTACCCTGGAGGGAGCACTACAATTACCCCACGCCAGTTCTTAGCAGAGGGCAGAGGTTCCCATATGTGTCTAGTTGCGGCATGACTATATAACGATGTGAACTTAAAAGCATCAAGCCGAGTAAAGGAAGGAAAGCTGTGTCTGTAAGTCCTCTGGGGCTGGTGATTCTTCGCTTCCTTTTTAAATATGGAGATAATAATAAAACTTTTAAAGTTATTATATATAGTATTGTAGTAATAAAGACCACGCTCTAAAGGAACACTTTATAAATGAAACTAGCCAAAAGCATGGGAACCTGCTTTACAAACATAGAATAACTGCAGTCTAGTGCAGCTACACAAGTAATGCCAAGGTAGATGACATACAGTACTTATAGGTGGTAATGAGCATTTAGTAAAACTAACAGTGGGCAACAGTTGATGCATCTGTATGAAGCCAAATGAACCCTCAGTCACAAAGCTCTAGGGTGGTGGGCTGAGAGACTCTGAAGCATTAGACTGGTGATACTGCTATCCTCCAGACAGGAAATAATCATATAGTATGATCGCAAGATAATGTAGTGCTATATAGTGGGGAAAGAGAAATATATGAACCTCAATGGAGGCAAACAAAACATTGGTACATATTTTGTACATGAACATTAAGTGTGTATAAAGATAAACATGTCTATAGAGACAACTGAAGGGTATATATTCACAGTTCCGTTAACAGCCTTTAGCTTAGGTTCAATCTTGTTCAAGTTCTACTTAGCAGGCTCATACACAGACAGCAGTCAAACTACTCCCATTTTATAAACTAGCAACTGAAGCAGGATAAGTCTCGCCGGATCACTATAATGTGGAATGCCCTGAGGCACTGTTACATGGTCACAACCGCTGTATACCCAAAGTAGGTCCACACAGTCAGTTACTGGTATCGGTCTACCTGAAGTCCAGTTGCGAGCATTCTGCTGGCCTCTTAACAAGCTGAATTCAAAACTGTGTGGGACCGCCGCTGGGCTATTTACCTCGTCAGGCATTAGCCATTTTCCCTTTGGTGTCATTTTAACAACCTGAAGGATCGTGATGTCTGTCAGTGAGGTATTGTGCTGCGACTCTTGTTTCTTTTGAGCAGGTCGATTCAGATGTGTCACATGGGTTGAACGTCGGATGGTAAGAAGTTGGTTTGGTGCGGTAGTAGAGTAGATCTTTTTAAGACACGCAGTGTCATCCAGTGCTAGCTCTCTCTCCCGATGGCACTCATTTGTTGGTAATAATGCCTTCTGCCTTTTAACTGAAAGGCTCCTGTCTTCAATAGGCTTCAGGCTAGGCGTTACCGCGTTCACTATGTCCACGCTGTTTTGTTGAATTGTGTATCCGCCATTTCCCCAGGCTGCAGCTACTTCACTCCTAAGTCTTGCAAAATGTTCGCCTAATATACTGGCGATCTGTTCAAGCGAGATAGCTTCCTCTAGCTCCATCTGGTATGCTTAGCAAATAATTCCCCGTTAAACATAAGCAGGATCAGTACTCTCAGAGGACCTCGTAACTAAAGAGGTCCGAAGACACTCCACTGTGGGGGTTGGTTAGGAGGCCTCGGCTTCAATGAGCTTGAGTCTGGCTTCCAAATATTGGTTTTGGGCTTGGTATGGGTTCTTGGTGTTGTAATAAAGTTGAATTTAAAGCTTTTCCCCCAAAAAATTGTAAAATAGCTCACATTTTTTTTTAAATGTCAGGAGCTCCTCTAAAACACAACCTGCTGCTCCGGCTGTAGGCTCCGCCCCCCATGTTTTTTTTTTAATGTGTAATTTAGTTTTTTAATTGGTAGTTATTTTAATTTTAGTATAATAGTTATGTTCAGTTAATTGTTAGTTTAAACTTAGTTTTTTTAATTTCACAGGTAAGTTTTTATTTATTTTAAGATAGGGATATAGTAATTTCTTCTGTTAAGTGTGATCAGTCCACGGGTCATCATTACTTCTGGGATATTACTCCTCCCCAACAGGAAGTGCAAGAGGATTCACCCAGCAGAGCTGCATATAGCTCCTCCCCTCTACGTCACTCCCAGTCATTCTCTTGCACCCAACGACTAGATAGGATGTGTGAGAGGACTATGGTGATTATACTTAGTT
This sequence comes from Bombina bombina, assembly GCF_027579735.1. Taxonomy (NCBI): domain Eukaryota; kingdom Metazoa; phylum Chordata; class Amphibia; order Anura; family Bombinatoridae; genus Bombina; species Bombina bombina. The sequence goes on along the minus strand of NC_069510.1, from coordinate 76,081,977 downwards.
TTATATCTTCAATCAAAAGTTTGTTATTTTAAAATAGCACCGGAGTGTGTTATTATCTCTCTGGCAGAGTTTGAAGAAGAATCTACCAGAGTTTTTGTTATGATTTTAGCCGGAGTAGTTAAGATCATATTGCTGTTTCTCGGCCATCTGAGGAGAGGTAAACTTCAGATCAGGGGACAGCGGGCAGATGAATCTGCATAGAGGTATGTAGCAGTTTTTATTTTCTGACAATGGAATTGATGAGAAAATCCTGCCATACCGATATAATGTCATGTATGTATACTTTACACTTCAGTATTCTGGGGAATGGTACTTCACTAGAATTACACTGTAAGAAATACATAAAGCTGTTTAATAACTAGAGATTATGGTTAACGTTTTTGCTGGAATGTAAAATCGTTTTCATTTGCTGAGGTACTGAGTGAATAAATGTTTGGGCACTATTTTTCCACTTGGCAGTTGCTTAATCTGTTTTCTGACAGTTTCTGTTCTCCCTCACTGCTGTGTGTGAGGGGGAGGGGCCGTTTTTTGGCGCTTTTACTACGCATCAAATATTTCAGTCAGCAACTCATTGTATTCCCTGCATGATCCGGTTCATCTCTACAGAGCTCAGGGGTCTTCAAAACTTATTTTGAGGGAGGTAATTTCTCTCAGCAGAGCTGTGAGAATTATAGTTTGACTGAGATAAAAAACGATTATTCTGTAATTTGTTTCCTGCTTTCAGAATTTGTTATCTTTGCTAATGGGATTAAACCTTTGCTAAAGTTGTGTTGTTTACAAGGATTGAGGCTATAACTGTTTCAATTTATTAATTTTCAACTGTCATAGATCTTCTGTGCTTCTTAAAGGCACAGTACGTTTTAATATTATTCTAATTGAATTGTATTTCCAAGTTGCAAGTTTATTTGCTAGTGTGTTAAACATGTCTGATTCAGAGGATGATACCTGTGTCATTTGTTGCAATGCCAAAGTGGAGCCCAATAGAAATTTATGTACTAACTGTATTGATGCTACTTTAAATAAAAGTCAATCTGTACAAATTGAACAAATTTCACCAAACAACGAGGGGAGAGTTATGCCGACTAACTCGCCTCACGTGTCAGTACCTACATCTCCCGTTCAGAGGGAGGTGCGTGATATTGTAGCGCCGAGTACATCTGGGCGGCCATTACAAATCACATTACAGGATATGGCTACTGTTATGACTGAGGTTTTGGCTAAATTACCAGAACTAAGAGGTAAGAGTGATCACTCTGGGGTGAGAACAGAGTGCGCTGATAATATTAGGGCTATGTCAGACACTGCGTCACAGGTGGCAGAACATGAGGACGGAGAACTTCATTCTGTGGGTGACGGTTCTGATCCAAACAGACTGGATTCAGATATTTCAAATTTTAAATTTAAACTGGAAAACCTCCGTGTATTACTAGGGGAGGTGTTAGCGGCTCTGAATGATTGTAACACAGTTGCAATACCAGAGAAAATGTGTAGGTTGGATAAATATTTTGCGGTACCGACGAGTACTGAGGTTTTTCCTATACCTAAGAGACTTACTGAAATTGTTACTAAAGAGTGGGATAGACCCGGTGTGCCGTTCTCACCCCCTCCGATATTTAGAAAAATGTTTCCAATAGACGCCACCACAAGGGACTTATGGCAAACGGTCCCTAAGGTGGAGGGAGCAGTTTCTACCTTAGCTAAGCGTACCACTATCCCGGTGGAGGATAGCTGTGCTTTTTCAGATCCAATGGATAAAAAGTTAGAGGGTTACCTTAAGAAAATGTTTGTTCAACAAGGTTTTATATTGCAACCCCTTGCATGCATTGCGCCGATCACGGCTGCAGCGGCATTCTGGATTGAGTCTCTGGAAGAGAACATTGGTTCAGCTACTCTGGACGACATTACGGACAGGCTTAGAGTCCTTAAACTAGCTAATTCATTCATTTCGGAGGCTGTAGTACATCTTACTAAACTTACGGCGAAGAATTCAGGATTCGCCATTCAGGCACGCAGGGCGCTGTGGCTAAAATCCTGGTCAGCTGATGTTACTTCTAAGTCTAAATTGCTTAATATACCTTTCAAAGGGCAGACCTTATTCGGGCCCGGGTTGAAAGAGATTATCGCTGACATTACAGGAGGTAAAGGCCATGCCCTGCCTCAGGACAAAGCCAAAGCCAAGACTAGACAGTCTAATTTTCGTTCCTTTCGTAATTTCAAAGCAGGAGCAGCATCAACTTCCTCTGCACCAAAACAGGAAGGAGCTGTTGCTCGCTACAGACAAGGCTGGAAACCTAACCAGTCCTGGAACAAGGGCAAGCAGACTAGGAAACCTGCTGCTGCCCCTAAAACAGCATGAATTGAGGGCCCCCGATCCGGGATCGGATCTAGTGGGGGGCAGATTTCTCTCTTCGCCCAGGCTTGGGCAAGAGATGTTCAGGATCCCTGGGCGCTAGAGATAATATCTCAGGGATACCTTCTGGACTTCAAATACTCTCCTCCAAGAGAGAGATTTCATCTGTCAAGATTGTCAAAAATCCAGACAAAGAAAGAGGCGTTTCTACGCTGCGTACAAGAGCTCTTGTTAATGGGAGTAATCCATCCAGTTCCACGATCGGAACAGGGACAGGGGTTTTACTCAAATCTGTTTGTGGTTCCCAAAAAAGAGGGAACTTTCAGACCAATCCTGGACTTAAAGATCCTAAACAAATTCCTAAGAGTTCCATCGTTCAAGATGGAGACTATTCGGACAATTTTACCTATGATCCAAGAGGGTCAGTACATGACCACGGTAGATTTAAAAGATGCTTACCTTCACATACCGATTCACAAAGATCATTATCGGTACCTAAGGTTTGCCTTCCTAGACAGGCATTACCAGTTTGTGGCTCTTCCATTCGGATTGGCTACAGCTCCAAGAATCTTCACAAAGGTTCTGGGTGCTCTTCTGGCGGTACTAAGACCGCGGGGAATCTTGGTAGCTCCATACCTAGACGACATTCTGATACAAGCTTCAAGCTTTCAAACTGCCAAGTCTCATACAGAGTTAGTGCTGGCATTTCTAAGGTCACATGGATGGAAGGTGAACGAAAAGAAAAGTTCACTCGTTCCACTCACAAGAGTTCCCTTCCTGGGGACTCTTATAGATTCTGTAGAAATGAAGATTTACCTGACAGAGGACAGGCTAACAAGACTTCAAAGTGCTTGCCGCACCCTTCATTCCATTCAACACCCGTCAGTGGCTCAATGCATGGAGGTAATCGGCTTAATGGTAGCGGCAATGGACATAGTACCCTTTGCACGCTTACACCTCAGACCACTGCAACTGTGCATGCTAAGTCAGTGGAATGGGGATTACTCAGACTTATCCCCTTCTCTGAATCTGGATCAAGAGACCAGAAATTCTCTTCTATGGTGGCTTTCTCGGCCACATCTGTCCAGGGGGATGCCATTCAGCAGACCAGACTGGACAATTGTAACAACAGACGCCAGCCTTCTAGGTTGGGGTGCCGTCTGGAATTCTCTGAAGGCTCAGGGACAATGGAGTCAGGAGGAGAGTCTCCTGCCAATAAACATTCTGGAATTGAGAGCAGTTCTCAATGCCCTTCTGGCTTGGCCCCAGTTGACAACTCGGGGGTTCATCAGGTTTCAGTCGGACAACATCACGACTGTAGCTTACATCAACCATCAGGGAGGGACAAGAAGCTCCCTAGCTATGATGGAAGTATCAAAGATAATTCGCTGGGCAGAGTCTCACTCTTGCCACCTGTCAGCAATCCACATCCCGGGAGTGGAGAACTGGGAGGCGGATTTCTTAAGTCGTCAGACTTTTCATCAGGGGGAGTGGGAACTTCATCCGGAGGTCTTTGCCCAAATACTTCGACGTTGGGGCAAACCAGAGATAGATCTCATGGCGTCTCGACAGAACGCCAAGCTTCCTCGTTACGGGTCCAGATCCAGGGATCCAGGAGCAGTCCTGATAGATGCTCTGACAGCACCTTGGGACTTCAGGATGGCTTACGTGTTTCCACCCTTCCCGTTGCTTCCTCGATTGATTGCCAGAATCAAACAAGAGAGAGCATCAGTGATTCTAATAGCACCTGCGTGGCCACGCAGGACTTGGTATGCAGACCTGGTGGACATGTCATCCTGTCCACCTTGGTCTCTACCTCTGAAACAGGACCTTCTGATACAGGGTCCCTTCAAACATCAAAATCTAACTTCTCTGAAGCTGACTGCTTGGAAATTGAACGCTTGATTTTATCAAGACGTGGGTTTTCTGAGTCAGTTATTGATACCTTAATACAGGCTAGGAAACCTGTTACCAGAAAGATTTACCATAAGATATGGTGTAAATACCTATATTGGTGTGAATCCAAAGGTTACTCTTGGAGTAAGGTTAGGATTCCTAGGATATTGTCTTTTCTACAAGAAGGTTTAGAAAAGGGTTTATCTGCTAGTTCATTAAAGGGACAGATCTCAGCTCTGTCCATTCTGTTACACAAACGTCTGTCAGAAGTTCCTGACGTCCAGGCTTTTTGTCAGGCTTTGGCCAGGATTAAGCCTGTGTTTAAAACTGTTGCTCCACCATGGAGTTTAAACCTTGTTCTTAATGTTTTACAGGGCGTTCCGTTTGAACCCCTTCATTCCATTGACATAAAGTTGTTATCTTGGAAAGTTCTATTTTTAATGGCTATTTCCTCGGCTCGAAGAGTCTCTGAATTATCAGCCTTACATTGTGATTCTCCTTATTTGATTTTTCATTCGGATAAGGTAGTCCTGCGTACTAAACCTGGGTTCTTACCTAAGGTAGTTACTAACAGGAATATCAATCAAGAGATTGTTGTTCCTTCTTTATGCCCAAATCCTTCTTCAAAGAAGGAACGTCTACTGCACAACCTGGATGTAGTCTGTGCTCTAAAATTTTACTTACAGGCAACTAAGGAATTTCGACAAACGTCTTCTCTGTTTGTCATTTACTCTGGGCAGAGGAGAGGTCAAAAAGCTTCCGCTACCTCTCTTTCTTTTTGGCTTCGTAGCATAATTCGTTTAGCTTATGAGACTGCTGGACAGCAGCCTCCTGAAAGAATTACAGCTCATTCTACTAGAGCTGTGGCTTCCACTTGGGCCTTCAAGAATGAGGCCTCTGTTGAACAGATTTGCAAGGCTGCAACTTGGTCTTCGCTTCATACTTTTTCCAAATTTTACAAATTTGACACTTTTGCTTCATCGGAGGCTATTTTTGGGAGAAAGGTTCTTCAGGCAGTGGTTCCTTCTGTATAAAGAGCCTGCCTATCCCTCCCGTCATCCGTGTACTTTTGCTTTGGTATTGGTATCCCAGAAGTAATGATGACCCGTGGACTGATCACACTTAACAGAAGAAAACATAATTTATGCTTACCTGATAAATTCCTTTCTTCTGTAGTGTGATCAGTCCACGGCCCGCCCTGTTTTTAAGGCAGGTAAATATTTTTTAATTTATACTCCAGTCACCACTTCACCCTTGGCTTTTCCTTTCTCGTTGGTCCTTGGTCGAATGACTGGGAGTGACGTAGAGGGGAGGAGCTATATGCAGCTCTGCTGGGTGAATCCTCTTGCACTTCCTGTTGGGGAGGAGTAATATCCCAGAAGTAATGATGACCCGTGGACTGATCACACTACAGAAGAAAGGAATTTATCAGGTAAGCATAAATTATGTTTTTAATATAAAGTTAGGGGGTTGTTAGGTTTAGGGGTCAATAGTTTAATTTCGCTTTTTTGCGATGTGGGGGGCTGGCAGTTTAGGGGTTAATAGATTTATTTAGTGGTGGTGATGTGGGAGGCAAGAGGTTTAGGGGTTAATAAATTTATTATAGCGGCGGCGTTGTCGGGGAGTGGCGGAATAGGGGTTAATAGCTTTTATTAGTGGTGGTTATGTGGGAGGCCAGAGGTTTAGAGGTTAATAACTTTTATTAGTGGCGGCGATGTTGGGGAGCGGTGGAATAGGGGTTAATAACTTTATTTAGGTGTCGGCGATGTCAGGGGGCAGATTAGGGGTGTTTAGACTTGAGGTTTATGTTAGGGTGTTAGGTTTAAACGTAACTTTTTTTCCCTTTAGACATCAATAGGGCTGTGTTACAGAGCTTTTCATTCCACGCTTCAGTTGTTTTTTTCTAACACTCTCTCCCCATTGATGTCTATAGGGAAAGCGTGCACGTGCAGCCCTTGGATTTTGTGCGGTATGGAGCTTAACGCCACCATATCGCACGCACAAGGAGGCTTTTTAGAAACTCGTAATGGCAGCACTATGGAGGGTGAAATAACGTAACTTTTGCTGCATTCGTTTTGCACCCTCTATAACTCAAAACTCGTAATCTAGATGTAATAGTAGTATAATATTATTGTCAGCGATATCTACAATTAATATAGCAGAATTTGTCAATACACTCCAGTAAGATGTTAGATCTCTGTAGTGTACCCCAAAGTATCACTATTTAGATATCTATAAATTTGACAACAATATTATTATTAAAAATTAATATTTACAGGGACACTAAACCCAATTTTTTTTCTTTCGTGATTCAGATAGAGCATGCATTTTTAAGCAACTTTATAATTTACTCATATTATCAAATTGTCTTCATTCTCTTGGTATCTTTATTTGAAAAGCAAGAATGTAAGTTTAGATGCCGGCCCATTTTTGGTGAACAACCTGGGTTGTTCTTGCTGATTGGTGGATATATTCACTCACCAATAAACAAGTGCTGTGCTGGGTACTGAACCAAAAAAAGTAGCTTAGATGCCTTCTTTTTCAAATGAAGATAGCAAGAGAACGAAGAAAAATTGTTAATAGGAGTAAATTAGAAAGTTGCTTAAAATGGCATGCTCTGGGGGTTCCGATGGAGGAGGAGCAAGCATGCGTAGCTGAGCGCTGTAGGCCCATTTATCAAGCTCCGTATGGAGCTTGAAGGGCCGTGTTTCTGGTGAGTCTTCAGACTCGCCAGAAACACAACTTATGAAGACCGCTGCTCCATAACCCTGTCCACCTGCTCTGAGCAGGCAGACAGGAATCACTGGAAATCAACCCGATCGAATACGATCAGGTTGATTGACACCTCCCTGCTGGCCGCGAGTCGGCAGGGGGCGGCGTTGCACCAGCAGCTCTTGTGAGCTTCTGGTGCAATGTTAAATGCGGAGAGCGTATTGCTCTCCGCATTCAGCGAGGTCTTGCGGACCTGATCCGCAAGACCTTTGATAAATTGGGGCCCTGGTCTCCAGTCCCACAGCTGCTGGCGGTGATTCTTGCGCCTTTCCCAAGTTTGGGAGAATGCTTTCAGGACAGTTCACATCATCACTCAAGGAACCCATTCAGTGGCGTAACACCCCACTGTTATAGCAAGCAAGCTGCTAGTAGTGCCTAATATCAAAATCCTACAGCTGGGCATCTACACTGTCTTGGAATGTAACTGCTTCAAGAGCCCCAGCACAGGGATTATCCTCTCCCCCCTTGAAGAGGCAAAAAATAGAATAAACTGCCACATAATTGAAAGACGCTTTTCTTACCCCCTGTGTCTTCCGGAAGGCTACATTGCTCCTTCGTCTTGCTGGCTCCTGGTACCCCTGCTTGCTTCTCCCTCCTCACCCTCAGTGACTGCTGAAATCCTGCAGTAAAAGGAGACTGGAGTTACCTGAGAAGAAATCGGCTATCCTCGCCCCGCGACTCCCAGAGGACTTGTTCTGTCATCTGTTGGTGCCCCCCCTCTCCCACCAGTGCTGCGTTTGAGGGAATGTGAGAGGGATTGTGCCTGGGTGCTGACCGGAGGAACACGGATTGGGCTGCGGACCTGTCAGTCGGAACCCTGCTCCAGACCCCTCCCCCTACTCTCCCACTGTTGCTGCTCGGGAGGAGGTGAGGCTGCGGAAAGCTTTGAGCTCTGGGCAAGAGCGGTGTGGAGGACTCCTCTACCGATCCAGGATACAGGCGTACCTCCCTGTAGGAACCATCGGAAGCAATCCAATTAACACGGTCGGGAGGGGGAGGTGAGTTTGAGGGTTATCTCCGGGAGGGCACAGGGAGAGGCTAACCTGCGGATCAATGCTGACAGGGCAACACGTATAAATATTGTATAAAGAAGGGGGAAGAGAGAAAAGAAAGCAGAATATTAACTGGCTGACAAATAGAATGTCCAGATCAGGACTCTCATAGGAATAATAGCCAAACCTTGTTCATATTAATGAAGAATACTCTGTTGAAGTAGGTTTATTCTGATAAAGATCCAAAAGGATAATTGCGGTCAAAAAGGAGAAGGGAATCAGAGAGAAGGAAAAAGAGAAGAAAGAGTGTTCCTTGTTCTGCTCTGATGTTTTCCTTGAGTTTTTTTTTATTTTCTTTTTCTCCTCGAATAATCAGAAAATCTGAGGGACACAGAAAAATGCTATATATTTTCTTGGGACAATTACTGCATTGTTGAATATAAGAAGAGTGTGGCTATAAGCGTAAACTGTTACCCTCCTACACTGTGAGAGACACTATCTATTCTAATAGAATCAAACTTCTGAAAAGGAGTAAAAGTAAAGAGAGGTCTCTTACATTAAAAATTTGTATTTAATGTATATATAATCAAGCTGGCTGAATTAACTTACTGCTTAAATTAACATGTTGTAGCTTTTTCACTTATATTGTTTGTAACAGCATAATGCAAAGGTGCTAGGTTTTAAAACATGCACATTTTTTTTTCAATATACTATGCACTATTTACCAGAAATATAGAATCTCTCCCAGCAAGCCATAACAGTTTAATATAATATCTTGTGGCTCCAAGTGAATTATTATTTATAAGGGAAGGATAGGAGGGAAGGAAGGGGGAGAGGGAGAGAGACGGGAAGGGGGAAGGTAGGGAAGATCAGATCCTAGTAAGGACAACAGAAGTAAGGAGGGAAGCCATGGCAATTGAAGTATCTGGTTATTAACAACAGTTGTTTTCTTACATAACCACAAGGGAGAAATTTTCTTACAAAATTCACTTTTTTATTTTTTTCCCTAATTTTCGCCACAACTTTTATACACTGTGTAATTCACATTTCATGATCTTGTATCACTTGTATAAACACTACACACCTTGAGGCTTAAGAGGTAGAGGGGGAGAGAAAGAGAAGAGGAGGGCACTCCTCTTCCCCCCCCCCCTTTGTTTTTTTTTCTCTTCTTTTATTTTTTATTTTTTTATTTTTTTCTGTGTCTCGATTTTTCCTTCCCTTTCATATCACATTTACTAACATAGTATACACTTTATAATTCTTCACAAAACCACTAATGATAATTTCTTCTGTTAAGTGTGATCAGTCCACGGGTCATCATTACTTGTGGGATATTATCTGCTCCCCTACAGGAAGTGCAAGAGGATTCACCCAGCAGAGCTGCTATATAGCTCCTCCCCTCTACGTCACCTCCAGTCATTCTCTTGCACCCAGCAACTAGATAGGATGTGTGAGAGGACTATGGTGATTATACTTAGTTTTATATCTTCAATCAAAAGTTTGTTATTTTAAAATAGCACCGGAGTGTGTTATTACCTCTCTGGCAGAGTTTGAGGAAGAATCTACCAGAGTTTTGCTATGATTTTAGCCGGAGTAGTTAAGATCATATTGCTGTTCTCGGCCATCTGAGGAGTGAGGTAAACTTCAGATCAGGGGACAGCGGGCAGATGAATCTGCATAGAGGTATGTAGCAGTTTTTATTTTCTGACAATGGAATTGATGAGAAAATCCTGCCATACCGATATGTCATGTATGTATACTTTACACTTCAGTATTCTGGGGAATGGTACTTCACTAGAATTACACTGTAAGAAATACATAAAGCTGTTTAATAACTAGAGATTATGTTTAATGTTTTTGCTGGAATGTAAAATCATTTTCATTTACTGAGGTACTGAGTGAATAAATGTTTGGGCACTATTTTTCCACTTGGCAGTTGCTTAAATCTGTTTTTTCTGTCAGTTTCTGTTCTCCCTCACTGCTGTGTGTGTGGGGGAGGGGCGCTTTTACTATGCATCAAATATTTCAGTCAGCAGAGCTGTGAGAATTATAGTTTGACTGAGATAAAAACGTTTATTCTGTAATTTGTTTCCTGCTTTCAGAAATTGTTATCTTTGCTAATGGGATTAAACCTTTGCTAAAGTTGTGTTGTTTAATTGCTGAGGGGAACAATCCTTTGCTAAAACTGTATATTCTGACAAAGATTGATGCTATAACTTAATTATTTTAACTGTTATAATTTTTTTCTGTGCTTCTTAAAGGCACAGTTCGTTTTCATATTATTTGTAAATTACTTTGAAAAGTATTTTCAAGTTGCTGTTTATTTGCTAGTGTGTTAAACATGTCTGATTCAGAGGAATATCTCTGTGCTATATGTGTTAATGCCAAACTGGAGCCCAATAGAAATTTATGTACTAAATGTATTGATGCTATTTTAAAAAACAGTCAATCTGTACAAATTGAACATATTTCACCAAACAACGAGGGGAGAGTTATGCCGACTAACTCGCCTCACGTGTCAGTACCTGCATCTCCCGCTCAGGAGGTGCGTGATATTGTAGCGCCGAGTACATCTGGGCGGCCATTACAAATCACATTACAAGATATGGCTACTGTTATGACTGAAGTTTTGGCTAAACTACCAGAACTAAGAGGTAAACGTGATCACTCTGGGGTGAGAACAGAGTGCGCTGATAATGCAAGGGCCATGTCTGATACTGCGTCACAGTTTGCAGAACGTGAAGACGGAGAGCTTCATTCTGTGGGTGACGGTTCTGATCCAAATAAACTGGACTCAGACATTTCAAATTTTAAATTTAAGCTTGAGAACCTCCGTGTGTTACTAGGGGAGGTATTAGCGGCTCTGAATGATTGTAACACTGTTGCAATCCCAGAGAAAATGTGTAGGTTGGATAAATATTTTGCGGTACCGACGAGTACTGACGTTTTTCCTATACCTAAGAGACTTACTGACATTGTTACTAAGGAGTGGGATAGACCCGGTGTGCCTTTCTCACCCCCTCCTATATTCAGAAAGATGTTTCCAATAGACGCCGCCACACGGGACTTATGGCAAATGGTCCCTAAGGTGGAGGGAGCAGTTTCTACTTTAGCTAAGCGTACCACTATCCCAGTGGAGGATAGCTGTGCTTTTTCAGATCCAATGGATAAAAAATTAGAGGGTTACCTTAAGAAAATGTTTGTTCAACAAGGGTTTATATTGCAACCTCTTGCATGTATTGCGCCTGTCACGGCTGCAGCAGCATTTTGGTTTGAGTCTCTGGAAGAGACACTTCAATCATCCACACTAGATGACATCACACACAAACTTAAATTCCTTAAGTTAGCTAATTCATTTATTTCAGATGCCGTAGTACATTTAACTAAACTTGCGGCTAAAAATTCAGGATTCGCCATTCAGGCACGCAGAGCTCTGTGGCTGAAATCCTGGTCAGCTGATGTTACGTCTAAATCTAAATTGCTTAATATTCCTTTCAAAGGGCAGACCTTATTCGGGCCCGGCTTGAAAGAGATTATTGCTGACATTACAGGAGGTAAAGGTCATGCCCTGCCTCAGGACAAGGCCAAAGCCAAGGCTAGACAGTCCAATTTTCGTTCCTTTCGTAATTTCAAAGCAGGAGCAGCATCAACTTCCTCTGCACCAAAACAGGAAGGAGCTGTTGCTCGCTACAGACAAGGCTGGAAACCTAACCAGTCCTGGAACAGGGGCAAACAGGCCAGAAAACCTGCTGCTGCCCCTAAGACAGCATGAATTGAGGGCCCCCGATCCGGGACCGGATCTAGTGGGGGGTAGACTTTCCCTCTTCGCCCAGACTTGGGCAAGAGATGTTCAGGATCCCTGGGCGTTAGAGATCATATCTCAGGGATACCTTCTGGACTTCAAATCCTCTCCCCCAAGAGGGAGATTTCATCTGTCAAGGTTGTCAACAAACCTAACAAAGAAGGAAGCGTTTCTACGCCGCGTACAAGATCTTTTATTAATGGGAGTGATCCATCCAGTTCCGCGGTTGGAACTAGGACAAGGGTTTTACTCAAATCTGTTTGTAGTTCCCAAAAAAGAGGGAACCTTCAGGCCAATCTTGGATTTAAAGATCCTAAACAAATTCCTAAGAGTTCCATCGTTCAAGATGGAAACTATTCGAACATTTTTGCCCATGATCCAAGAGGGTCAGTACATGACCACAGTGGATTTAAAGGATGCTTACCTTCACATACCGATTCACAAAAGCCATTACCGGTATCTAAGGTTTGCCTTTTTGACAGGCATTACCAGTTTGTAGCTCTTCCATTCGGACTGGCTACGGCTCCAAGAATCTTCACAAAGGTTCTGGGCACTCTTCTGGCGGTACTAAGACCGCGAGGAATTTCAGTAGCTCCGTACTTAGACGACATACTGATACAAGCTTCAAGCCTTCAAACTGCCAAATCTCATACAGAGATAGTACTGGCATTTCTAAGGTCGCATGGATGGAAAGTGAACGAAAAGAGAAGTTCTCTCTTTCCACTCACAAGAGTTCCCTTCCTGGGGACTCTGATAGATTCTGTACAAATGAAGATTTACCTAACAGAGGACAGGTTAACAAAACTTCAAAGTGCATGCCGTGTCCTTCATTCTATTCAACACCCATCAGTAGCTCAATGCATGGAGGTAATCGGACTAATGGTAGCAGCAATGGACATAGTTCCTTTTGCACGCCTATATCTCAGACCACTGCAACTGTGCATGCTAAGTCAGTGGAATGGGGATTACTCAGATTTGTCCCCCACTCTAAATCTGAATCAAGAGACCAGAAATTCTCTTCTATGGTGGCTTTATCGGCCACATCTGGCCAGGGGAATGCCATTCAGCAGGCCAGACTGGTCAATTGTAACAACAGACGCCAGCCTACTAGGTTGGGGCGCTGTCTGGAATTCTCTGAAGGCTCAGGGACTATGGAATCAGGAGGAGAGTCTTCTTCCAATAAACATTCTGGAATTGAGAGCAGTCCTCAATGCTCTTCTGGCTTGACCCCAGTTAACAACTCGGGGGTTCATCAGGTTCCGGTCGGACAACATCACGACTGTAGCTTATATCAACCATCAGGGAGGGACAAGAAGCTCCCTAGCAATGATGGAAGTATCGAAGATAATTCGCTGGGCAGAGTCTCACTCTTGCCACCTGTCTGCAATCCACATCCCGGGAGTGGAGAACTGGGAGGCGGATTTCTTAAGTCGTCAGACTTTTCATCCGGGGGAGTGGGAACTTCATCCAGAGGTCTTTGCCCAAATACTTCGACGTTGGGGCAAACCAGAGATAGATCTCATGGCGTCTCGACAGAACGCCAAGCTTCCGCGCTACGGGTCCAGATCCAGGGATCCGGGAGCGGTCCTGATAGATGCCTTGACAGCACCATGGACCTTCAGGATGGCTTATGTGTTTCCACCTTTCCCGATGCTTCCTCGATTGATTGCCAGAATCAAACAGGAGAAAGCATCAGTGATTCTAATAGCGCCTGCATGGCCACGCAGGACTTGGTATACAGATCTGGTGGACATGTCATTCTGTCCACCTTGGTCGTTACCTCTGAAACAGGACCTTCTGATTCAGGGTCCTTTCAAACATCAAAATCTAACTTCTCTGAAGCTGACTGCTTGGAAATTGAACGCTTGATCTTATCAAAGCGTGGTTTTTCTGAGTCAGTTATTGATACCTTAATACAGGCTAGGAAGCCTGTTACCAGAAAGATTTACCATAAAATATGGCGTAAATACCTATATTGGTGCGAATCCAAAGGTTACTCTTGGAGTAAGGTTAGGATTCCTAGGATATTGTCTTTTCTACAAGAAGGTTTAGAAAAGGGGTTATCCGCTAGTTCCTTAAAGGGACAGATCTCAGCTCTGTCCATTCTGTTACACAAGCGTCTGTCAGAAGTTCCAGACGTTCAGGCTTTTTGTCAGGCTTTGGCCAGGATTAAACCTGTGTTTAAAGCTGTGGCTCCACCATGGAGTTTAAACCTTGTTCTTAACGTCTTTACAGGGTGTTCCGTTTGAACCCCTTCATTCCATTGTTATAAAGTTGTTATCTTGGAAAGTTCTATTTTTAATGGCTATTTCCTCGGCTCGAAGAGTCTCTGAGTTATCAGCCTTACATTGTGATTCTCCTTATTTGATTTTTCACTCGGATAAGGTAGTTCTGCGTACTAAACCTGGGTTCTTACCTAAGGTAGTCACTAACAGGAATATCAATCAGGAGATTGTTGTTCCATCCTTGTGCCCAAATCCTTCTTCGAGGAAGGAACGTCTTTTGCACAATCTGGATGTAGTTCGTGCCCTTAAATTTTATTTACAGGCAACTAAAGATTTTCGACAAACGTCTTCCCTGTTTGTCGTTTACTCTGGTCAGAGGAGAGGTCAAAAAGCTTCTGCTACCTCTCTCTCTTTTTGGCTTCGTAGCATAATTCGTTTAGCTTATGAGACTGCTGGACAGCAGCCTCCTGAAAGAATTACAGCTCATTCCACTAGAGCTGTGGCTTCCACTTGGGCCTTTAAGAATGAGGCCTCTGTTGAACAGATTTGCAAGGCTGCAACTTGGTCTTCGCTTCATACTTTTTCCAAATTTTACAGATTTGACACTTTTGCTTCCTCGGAGGCTATTTTTGGGAGAAAGGCTCTTCAGGCAGTGGTTCCTTCTGTATAAAGAGCCTGCCTATCCCTCCCGTCATCCGTGTACTTTTGCTTTGGTATTGGTATCCCACAAGTAATGATGACCCGTGGACTGATCACACTTAACAGAAGAAAACATAATTTATGCTTACCTGATAAATTCCTTTCTTCTGTAGTGTGATCAGTCCACGGCCCGCCCTGTTTTTTAAGGCAGGTAAATATTTTTTAAATTATACTCCAGTCACCACTACACCCTTGGCTTCTCCTTTCTCGTTGGTCCTTGGTCGAATGACTGGAGGTGACGTAGAGGGGAGGAGCTATATAGCAGCTCTGCTGGGTGAATCCTCTTGCACTTCCTGTAGGGGAGCAGATAATATCCCACAAGTAATGATGACCCGTGGACTGATCACACTACAGAAGAAAGGAATTTATCAGGTAAGCATAAATTATGTTTTTGCACTAGGCACAACACATGGATATATATATTTACAGTCACCCTAAAAATTATCCCCCAGTCATGACAGGAAGACAAAGAGAAAAACTTCAACAGATACACAACCTCCTGTGGCTAACTCTCCGTCCCCGACGGAGCCACTAGATATTCAAACACTAGTCAGTAGGATTTCAGAAACTCTAACCCCAAAATTTGATGGTTTAAAAAAAGAGATAAAACAAGATATTGCATCACTGACAAATGAGGTAAAACAATTTGCTCATAGACTCTCCGAGGCGGAGCAGAGACTCTCAGACCTTGAGAATACTAATATAGCCTATAAAAATAATCTTGATGTTGTAAATAAGACATTATTGAAAATGCAGAATAAGTTAGAAGATCTGGAGAACAGATCTAGAAGGAATAATTTGAGAATCACCAGGGTTCCAGAGGAAAAGCAATTTGAGGATCTAGACAGTCTGCTAACAGATATATTACATAGATTATTACAGATCTCAGATAGTCATTGAAAGGGCCCATAGGTTAGGGCCACCCGCCCTTAATAAAATAAACACAAGACCAAGGCCTATAATTGATAATATTTTGAATTTTCAGCATAAAGCTGCAATGCTCCAAGCCTTTCGCAAAAACCAACCTATCTTTTTAGGTGATGCAAAAATTATTTTGTTTCAAGATTAGTCGGCAGAAATTGCACTAAAAAGGAGGGAGCTTGCACCAATATGTACAAAATTCATACAACAAGGTATACGGGCAACTTTACTTTACCTAGCAAAATTGAAATTGTTGTTAGAGGGACGCACATATTTCTTTAAATCAGCTCAGGACGCAAGAAAACTTTATGACGAGACATTTCCCTCAGGATAAGGTTAAAATTAAGACATAATATATGAGACAGTGCAGATGCTCTGTTTAACACAAAATGATTAGATTAGTTGAAAATAAGGGAAGGGAGGGAAGTTGGGGTAAACTTCCCCTAGCGGCACGCTCATACTTGGAAAACATTTTTAATTTCTTTTTTTTTTTATTTGTTTTTCTTATTTTATGATATAGATGGATATAAAGAACAAGTTTAAATAAATTGATTTCTTGAAACATAGGAGGCCTTACATCTCCCATTAAACGTAAAATAATATTGTCCCACTTAAGGAAAAATAATACGGATATAGCTTTCTTACAAGAAACTCACTTAAAACCTGAAGAAGTGCTCAAGCTTAAGACTTCATGGGTTAAGGAAGTTATATTTTCCTCTACATTAAAAAGAAAAATTGGCGTAGCGATCCTTCTAGGAAAGAAACTTGTATACGAAGTTGTAAATATAGAAACAGACAAGGAGGGGAGATACCTAATTGAAAATTAAGTGAAAATTAAAATAATGAAAACTTTATATACATTTTGTAACGTGTATGCTCCCAAAGTTTTTAGTCTCCCGTTTTGGGAAAATTTACAAAATAAACTTATGACATATGCAGAGGGCTACTTGATACTCGGAGGTGACTTCAATATGGCACCAAAATATCCACTTGATAGGCTAAGACAGAACTCTAACCTCCAAAAAACCAAGAGAGACAACTTAGAATTATTTGTTAAATTGACAAAAAACTTAAAGATATGTGATATTTGGAGACGCCAGAATACTGACGCTAGAGATTACACATGTTATTCTCGAGCACACAAGACACTCTCTAGAATAGACCTCTTCTTGATAGATGAGAGACTCTGTAAGTCTAGAGTAATAGCAAGAATCTCACCAATCACTGCATCCGACCACACGCCAATTTCCCTTGAGTTCCAATCAAGTTATCTAGAGAGAGGGAACAGAGGCTTTCAGTTCCCACCATATTTAGCTTCCAATAATAAATTTAAAAATTGGCTGATCGCCAAATTTCGTGAATTTGCCAATTTCAATCGAGAACACATATCTCAACCGACATTGTTTTGGGAAACAGCTAAAGTGGTCCTAAGGGGGGAAATAATGGCATACAGTATATCTAGGACTAAGAGACTCAATGCGAGGGAAGGGGAGCTCCAGAGAGCAGTAACAAATGCATATAACCAATATATACACCAGAAAACCCAGGACAGCTGGTCTAGGTATGTCTCTGCCTTAGCAGATAGAGATTCGTTTCATCTATATAAAACTTCTCAAAGTGATCTGAGATTACAGGCCAGGCTATACCACTATGGAAATAGAACAGGGAAACTTTTGGCAAACTTGGTTAAAAGGGATAAAGCCTCACCTATAATAGAACACATATCATCGGAAGGTAAGCATTTTAAATCACCAGCTGAATTGACTGCAGTATTCAAGGATTATTATAGAACCCTCTATACTTCTAAGATATCAAATCTTACAGAACGAGAAGAATTCTGGAAGAAAATAACCTATCCGGTTTTAACTCTTGATTTACTTGATAGCTTACACTCTCCCATTACTGAGCAAGAAATTTCTACAACATTTAAAAATTTAGTTTCAAATAAAGTCCCGTGACCTGATGCTCTTCCGAATGAATTTTACAAGATACTCTCATCTGAAATAATATTACATCTAGCTTCATTATTCAATGATTTATATATTAAGGGTAACACGCCATCATCTGACTTTGTCGCCTCCCACATAGCTCTTATTCTCAAACCAGGGAAAGATCCGAGCAGAAAAGAAACTTACAGACCTATCACGCTCCTAAACACAGACTATAAACTACTAGTACTATCGGCTATTCTGGCAAGGAGGCTCCAATCCCTCCTCCCCACTATTATTCATAAAGATCAAGCAGGATTCATTTCGAAACGCAACTCCTCAGCAAAAATCAGGGAAGTATTCCTTACAATAGAATACTCCAAAGTTAAGGAAGAGCTGCAGAGTAGGAGGGGAGAAAACCTCTCGGACATGTCGATCATCTTTATCGACGCCGAAAAAGCATTTGATTCGGTACATTATGATCATCTCTCATTCACCTTGAAGAAGTTGGGATTAGGGGGTAATTTTCTTTGTTTTTTTAATAACCTCTATAAAAATGCTTCCACAAAAATTATAGTAAACAGAGATTTGTCTCAAAAAATAAAACTAGAAAGGGGAACTAGGCAGGGGTGCCCTCTCTCCCCACTCTTGGCTATTGAACCCCTGGCTATTCAAATCCGGCAACAATTGGAAGGAATCAAGATTAAGAAAAAGGAGCGGTGAATTGCAATATATGCCGATGATGTTTTAATATATATATCAAACACTGCTAGAAATATCCCAAAGCTTCTTACAATAATAGATCAGTTTGGAACCTTTTCCGGGTACAAGGTTAATGCTGCAAAATCGGAGCTACTCTGGATTAAGCAGACGAAGGATTCACTTATAGCCAATCCCTTCAGTGTAGTCCAAGAATCAACAAAGTCACTTGGTGTGTGTGAGCACCAGTATAGTGTCCAGTAGCGGGGTAACCTATTATACTCCTGCCCAGTATGGTAAAATAGAAAAGAAACCAGCAGGGATTACCCCACTCACCCCAGCTGTTCGGAAATACCCGGGTTCTCCAATGTTTACTTGCGCTGCAGCTCCGGAATAGGCCCGTCCACAGGGAGTACCTTCAGTTGGTGGCTAGTGCATCAAGCACTTCGTAATCAATCAGAGTGCTCCGCTTGCCTCCATTCGGTATGTGCTCCGCTCCTGGGTCCTCTCCACGAACGGCTGTGTGGCGTCTGACATCGACCGGAACTCTGCCTCCAGCTGGTCACTCCATCAAATGCCGCTGTTCACCGAGGCTGGATGTGAGTGAGGGTAAAGGTGAAACTCAGGCAGGTAGGCAAAGAAACAACTTTGCATGCTCGGTCTCCAAGTGAGCATAAATGAAAGTGAAATAAGCAGCACCAGCATTCTTGGCAAATAAAACTGCTTTTATTGACAGTTCAGGATTAACTTCAATAAGAAGCAAGAGACAATGGTGACAGTGGGTGCCTTAGGAAAACGCACATAGAACTAACCACTGACGCGTTTCAGCCCTTCTGGCCGTAATCATAGCTGTAGTTCTTAAACCCAATGGACCTATATACACCTGTGCTCAATTGTGATTGGATAAAATCTTTATCCTGTGTGTTTACCTATTACAAGCACCTTAAAATCAAAACTTTATTAACAACCATGCTGAAATAAACAATGCTGATATCTGACGAACACTCAGGTACCATTATGCTATGACAATTTCTATTAATCCCTCTACACTGTTTATGTTGATGGGCAGGAAAATTACCATATAATAATTACAAGGAAATAGTTTGTGTGGACACATTTGCATAACAAAGTAAGGGTAAAAAGTAAGTGAAAAAGAGTAAAAACACATGAATGCATTTACCTTAACCCCCTTCATGATAGTATGTGTCCCTCTCATAATTATTAAATGAGGTACTTCGAATCAAAGTGAAAAAATAAAATTAAAAATAATTAAATAAAGAAACAAAGAAATTGGAGAGAGAGAGGTTTTCTGGACACACTAACCAGGACTAAATTATTCCCAAAAAATTATTAAATCAAATTCTGAATTTAATCCTGTGGGAACCCTGTTTTTTAATCTGTGTATCCAGAAAACCTCTCTCTTGGCTAGCAGGCTTTCTCTGTCCCCTCCTCTCTTTTTACACTTCACTTGCTCAATAATAGTCCATCTAAATGAGCCTACATTTTATTGTGTTTTGTTTTGAAATGTTGTACTAGGGGGGTCGTGAGGTTGCCTGCTTTGATGTTATTGATGTGTTCTCAGATCCTATCACGAGCTTCCCTAGTGGGGAGACCAGTATATTGCACCCCACATTGTTCATAAGTCAAAAGTTAAACCACGAAGGGGGGGGGGCATTCATGTGTTTTTACTCTTTTTCACTTAATTTTTACCCTTACTTTGTTATGCAAATGTGTCCACACAAACTATTTCCTCGTAATTATTATATGGTAATTTTCCTGCTCATCAACATAAACAGTGTAGAGGGATTAATAGAAATTGTCATAGCATAATGGTACTTGAGTGTTCGTCAGATATCAGCATTGTTTATGTCAGCATGGTTGTTAATAAAGTTTTGTTGTTAAGGTGCTTGTAATAGGTAAACACACAGGATAAAGATTTTATCCAATCAAAATTGAGCACAGGTGTATAATAGGTAAATTGGGGTTAAGAACTACAGCTACAGCCAGAAGGGCTGAAACGCGTCAGCGGTTAGTTCTATTTGTATTTTCCGAAGGCACCCACTGTCACCATTGTCTCTGGCTTCTTATTGAAGTTAATCCTGACCTGTCAATAAAAGCAGTTTTATTTGCCAAGAACGCTGGTGCTGCTTATTTCACTTTCATTTATAGCCCAAGAATCAGTCAAATACCTAGGTATCTGGATATCTCATAACCCTGATAAATGGTATACTCTGAATATACGCCCAGTACTTAAGAGTGTGAAAGAAGCTTTTAAAAACTGGCAGATAATCCCTCTTTCTCTATCAGGGTGTATAGCCCTCTATAAGATGACTCTTCTCCCGAAAATACTATACGTCCTCCAAAACACTCTATTGATTCTTAAAATGAAGGATATTTTATCCTTCAATGTAGCCTTACGCTCATTCATATGGCAGAACAAAAAACCTAGAATTTCAATAGCTAAATTAGCTTTACCTATAAAATTCAGAGGACTATCTCTCCCTGATTTACGTACATATAATCAAGTATTTTTAGCCTGTATTGTAGCAGATTGGCTCACCAATAGTAGTTATATCACAAATAATGAAATAGATAGCAGCATAGCACATCCATTCTCTTTAAGGGCATTAATAAATTGCAACAACCATGTGTATCCTCTTGAACTAAAAAAAATAAGATCAATTTATAATCCAATCCAAATGTAAATTATTATCTATAGAATCCAGGGTATCTGTAATAATCCAAGTAGATTATTTTCTGAAAAAAGGAGATGCAGACAATTTAGCTGCTGAACAAACTCAGGCTGAAGTAAAAAAGGTGTATAACAGCAGCTTTTAACCATTAACCACAACTTAGGTCATAGTATTTAAGCACTGTGTTTATTTTAATAAAGGATTTTCTAAACAAATGAGTAAAAGTCTTAATTCTCAATGCAATTGTTTAAACCCTTTATATAACATAACAAAACTGAGTACCCTGATATAGTAAAAATAAATATGCATAATAGAAAAAATAAGAGCTCTAATGTGATGCAAAATAATCCTTAATAGAATAAACAAAGTTATGCACAAAAAATACCTTTGAGTAGAATATCACTGAGATTACAGGTCCGTTATCACAGCAAGTAGAATTTAAGAAAAAATGAGAGAGCAGGAATTACTCTCAAAGTTTGCAGAGCAGAAGTGAGCAGGAAGCGTGTTCACAGAGCTGAGGGAGAGAAGCCACACTCGGCTGCAGCTGATGATGTCAGAAGTGTCTCAGTAGAAGGCCTGTCAGATTTCACAGCACATCAGAGCAATAGAAGACTGAGGAATTCAAAATAACAAGCAATGACAGGAAGACAAAGGTCAGTATTTATAGGGT
Organism: Bombina bombina; assembly: GCF_027579735.1. Taxonomy (NCBI): domain Eukaryota; kingdom Metazoa; phylum Chordata; class Amphibia; order Anura; family Bombinatoridae; genus Bombina; species Bombina bombina. The sequence goes on along the minus strand of NC_069510.1, from coordinate 76,060,330 downwards.
CTCAGAATGAGCAGCCATAAGGGGTGGTAATATGACAGTATCAAGATATAATCCATTATTAAATAATCTTCAGTTTCAAGCTGGGATGCAATCGACTCTCTTTTCGCAGTGGGAGACTCAAGGTCTTGGACAAATCTACCAATTATAGATTTTGAAAGAAGGTGCATTAGGACCTTCAACTCCTTGAAAGAAGAATTTCATATCCCTAACAAAAAATGTTTTGCTTACCTCCAAGCAAGACATTTTGCTAATAAGCTGATAACTGACCATGGATAGGGCTGGTCTCTTCGAAAAATCGAGAATTGGCTTCTTCTAGTCAAGAACGGAATAACATCAATATCTTATATATATCAAAATTTAATCTCAATTAAAGGTCCAGAGACAATGGAAAAAATCCAATGTAAATGGGCGAATTGTTAAGACAGGACTCACTGGACCCTATATTAGTCACTCTTTCAGTACAAGCAGTTTCCCGTGCAACTCTATCCGCATCTTGGAGGGAGTCGCATGTTAAGTTCCTGCATATGTCTTATTTTACACCGAAAAAAGGCTCTCAGTCTCATAACGTAAGCTTTAATAGATGCCCAAAATGCTCTTTTCCTATGGCTAGTCTACTACATATGTTATGGGAGTGCCCAAAAGTAAGGAACTTCTGGATGAAGATACAATATTGGCTAGTCAACACGCTGGGTATCCCCTCCTTGTCTCTTTCACTATTAAAAGTAGTTCTGTTTGCTCATGACAAGGGCCTGCCTCCTAGTAGTACTAAAATCATTAATTTGATTATCCTAGCTGGTAGATACTTGATTTTAAAGAAGTGGAAAACTAAAGTAGTTCAGAGTATAACAGAAGTCAAAAACTGTTTAAAGAAACAATGTATTATTGAACAAGTGGATACAGATTTACAAAACGATGAAGATGTGAAAAGGTTCTTTTCAAAGTGGTCTTTGTTTATAAAAACCTTACCTAATAGTGAGATTGAATATTTAATATATCCGTTCAGAAATTCGGAACTAATTCTACTGGGGTTATGGTAATTGACTATATAATTTTTTTTATTTTATTTTTTTGGTTTTGTGTATATAGAATTATTCTTGGGTAAATAGGGAAGATGAGTAATCAGGGAAGGGGATTAATAGGGCAATTAGAATAGTATGCTGAGGGAGCAGAATGTTAGGCTGCTTTTCTTTTCTTTTTTTTTAAGGGAGTTAAGTTATAATTGTCAAAAATGGGATGTAAATAACCCCCCGAATATGTTAACATAAAGATAATGTTCCATTTCTTTTTCCTATTACCCTGACTTGAAATATTAATAAAAATGGATTGGAAAAAAAAAATTGCATGCTCTATCTGAATCATGAAAGAAAACATTTGGGTTCAGTGTCACTTTAATCTCAATATAAAATATTCCTACATTCTGATCTGTTAATCTTTATATACACCTTAATTATATTTATGTAGTAACTGAATATCACCTATGATCAGTTATATCTATCAATTTATTGATACAATATTAAAATATAAAGCAGGCTATAGAGATATTTAGATTAATTACTATTCAATAGATATTGTCTATTATCCTATAAATGGAAGAAATATTTCTATAAATTAACCTTAACTCAAAATGAATTAAATATCAAATATTGCTATTAAACTTACAAGACAATTTGTAATTAATCAGAAACACTAGTTCAATGCCAAAATATTGATTACAAACTTACAATGCTTAATTAACAGCAGCCAGAGATTTAACTACAATAATAAATGCAAGTTTTAAAAAATATACCACAGTAGCTCCAACGAATTGATAAATATTAATGCCTGACTTTTTTCTCAATAATAAATGCCTTAGCACTAGTATATTTAATATATGAAATACACTGGTCTATTTAATACTAGCGTTTCAACTATAAAGTACCTCTTTAAATACCAGCTTCAATTAAACTACAGCATTAAAGAATATATTTTCTTTAAAACATTAAAATATAAAACATTTTAATACATGACCAGTAACCAATATTTGAGAGTTCGCTATTCAAGATATTTCTTATGGTCATACGCGAAAGTAGGCCCCAAACATGTGTATCTCTCTTTTACAAAGTGAGTCTCTCTGACTACAGGAGATCTATGATGAACCGACTCTTTAGGCAGGAAACTCCACCTATGGGCGTTCAAACCTGAGAGTGCCATGTGAAAAAAATCCTTTGAACTGACCTGCCTTTTTATCTAAACAAATGTCTGCTCCTTTGTACTCTGAGATGTGTATTTGGTCAGAAAGAGGGGGGTTTGATTTCTGAGTCTAGCTACAGAATCTTGACAAATGGATTTGCATTCAGCAATGGTCTAAGCATATCATATAATATTGAAGTATTACATATATTATACGTTGGTGTATATATATATCTATATATATCAATTAAATATCACTCAGCAATACCCTGACATCAAACCCCCTTTCCATTCTAAGACATGAGAGACACATTTATTGAAATTGACTGAAATCCAGTGGTAGTTGGTTAGTGTACTGACAGTATATGCATTATAGACAGTCTTACCAGAAGAGAGTCCATTATTTTTGAATCCTCATATTTATGCTCTTTAGCTAGACATTTTATTCATCTTTAAACTACAACACTTCATTAGTGTATTTGGGGAAATGCCACTTTAGTCTCCTTCTATGATTTGAAGTTGGGACCTAGGATGGCATTCTCGCAGCTGATTAATATGGACCCAATAAAGATATTTTTAGGGATCCTAATTGTATAGGCAACTGGAGATATTTTGTTAATAATGACAAAAGGACCCTTCCATGATGGAAGAAATTTTTTCTCCTTAACTTGGTCTCTTCCAAAGTTATAAAGATAAACTTTATCATTAATTTCATATTCCTTTTTGGAAGTTTTGAGATCATAATAAGTCATATGTTCCTTTGAGCAAATGCAAAAGCATATTGCAGATGCTTCCTTAAGTTTTTCACAAATTGATGTGTAGTAGCATCATTAATTAAATTTTGGTCTGATGTATGGTACAGTAAATGTTGAGGTAGAACTAGTCATCAATTCAAACTTCTACCAGTCATCAATTCAAAAGGTGACATCTTAGTAGCACTACTTGGAGTTGCTCTTAATGCCAGTAGGACTAGATGTAATTTTACATCCCAGTTCTTACCTGTTTCACTCACAAACTTTTTGAGAATTTTCACAATGGACTGGTTGTAACGCTCTACACCACCACTAGAGGCAGCTCTATATGCAATATGGAGCTTACTTTTAACCCCTAATATTTTCCACATTTTTGTCATCACTTCACTAGTGAAGTGGGTCCCCCGATCGGATTCCATTCTTTGGGGTAAACCAAATCTGGAAAATACGTGGTTAATGAGCAATGCTGCGCATGTTTCAGCACTATTATTAGGTGCACTGATGCACTCTACCCATTTAGTGAACAGGCATGTTTACCGTTAACATGTATTTGTTACCTCTTGATGACCTAGTTACTGGACCAATAAAATCAATTTGTATGTCTGACCAAGGCATTACCATCCCCTTTTTCTGCAATGGCGCTCTATGCGTTGGCGCAGTGGGTTGGATCTGTGGACATATTAAGTAACCTTGACAGTAGGTTTGAATATCCTTCAACATATGCGGCCAAAAGGCGTAGTCACGCAATATTTCATATGTGGCACCACCATGACCAGATGTGGGAGCATCATTGGCATGTTGAAGCATGATACCTCTGAACTGGGTAGGTACCACCCATTGTTGCATACCTGTTTTGGAGGTTCTAATTAACAAACCATCTTGTAATTTGAATTGTGATTTGGACTTCATTAAGATCCTAAGATTATCCTTACCAATACTGTCCTCTTTTGAGATGGGATTGTTTTCAGGATTTTCTATATGTTTATAGAAAATACCTATAATGGGGTCTTCTCTTTGACTAGTGATCAGGTCCTCACTAGGAGAATCCTGACTCCATTGTACCAGGTTAGGCTCATTTTGTTATTTAGCTGCCTGATTTCTGGTAATGGCCTCTACCTGAATTGCAGCCATTATTTGGTCACTATTAAGGAGCTCTCCAGTTATGGCTCCTTGTTTGGCTAATGAATCTCCAAGATCATTGCCTTCCCTATCAGGACCTAGAATCCTGCAATGTCCATTGGTCTTTTTCCAGTGTACTGTTAAACCATTGGACACCACTAACTTATCAATTTCGCAGAACAACTTGCCATGTTTGACTGGTTTGTTGTTAGTTTTCTGCATGCCATTTCTTTTCCAAGTTGGCAGGCATTTAACAAAACTGTCACGCACATAATTTGAGTCAGTAATGATCACAAATTCATGAATACCTTGTTCAATAGCCATCTCAATGGTTTTTAGAACAGCAGTTAGTTCTGCAACTTGACTGGATATTGGTCCAATGTTGAATCCTACAGAAATATTTGGGAGTCCATTTGCCCAAGCTATACCAATGCCAGCGACTACTCTGTGCTCATTATCAATAGTGGTAAGAACAACCATCAACATATACCCAAGGCAATTTTTGACACTGGTCCTCATTGTATATTTTATATGGGGAAAGCAATTGTTCCTCCAGGAAATCATCTTCTATTAAATCTTCCCCATGATCTTTAGCAGTACAATCATGGAGCTCGGCAAGCCCCTGTGCAACTGGATTATTTTGGTTTTGCTTATAGCGAATTTCTAAAAGCCAACCTTGTAAGGAAAGAGTTCAAGGTGTTATGAGGCTATTGAACAGGTTCCCATCTATTTTTCTCTCACTTTGCAAATATAGCAAAGGCTGGTGGGCCGTTTGTACAATAATTTTCTCACCCTGTATGTCGCTGCAGAAATTTTGTAGAGCCCATACAGTAGATAAGAGGGCTTTTTTGCAACCACTACATTTTATTTCTATTGGGGATAAAGTTTTGCTTGCATAAATAATGACTTTGCTTAAAATATCATGCTTTTGGTATAAAACAGCACTCATGCTTACATCTGTGTAACCTGTCTCTAGGTAGAAAGGTTTACCGCCTTCAGGCTAAACTAAGCAAGGTGCTTGAGTACGTTTTCTCTTCAGCTCTCTTTTGGCTGTCTCTTGAGCCTCACTCCAGTGCCATACTACATCCTTCTTTAGAAGATGTAGCAGTGATTTATCTAATTCTGCATAATTGTCAATAAATTTGCGAGAATAATTTGTCATACGCTGGAATGATCTCAATTCCTTTAAGTTAGTTGGGTTTTTGGAATTTATTATGGCTTCAACCTTTTTCTTCTGAGGATTTAACCCTTCAGAAGTAACCTCATGTCCCAAGAAGTTGACACAAGTGTGGCAACATTGAGCTTTTTGTAGGGATAATTTGACACCTGCCCTTTTAAGTTGGCTAAGGACATGTTTAAGCTCCGTGATGTGTTTTCCAAAGTCCATGCTTTTGATTAATACATCATCAACATAAGATAACATTCCCCTTTCCAGTGCATCAGGCATAGCCTTATGCATTAATACAGCAAATTCATGTCCTGAATTTATGTATCAAACGGAAGTCGAGTGAATGCATATTAAACCTTTTGGAAGGAGAATGTGAGCTTAAACTGGTCTTCCTCATGTACCTTTATGGTCCAATATCCCTGCGCACAATCAATGGCAGTCAATATCTTAGACCCCTGCATCTGCGCTAGGCACTGGTCAATATGTTGCACACGCCAACCCAGAAAGTATGCTGGAATATTTTTACAATTTATCATTTTTCATTTCATTTCATTTTGTATTCTATTTCTATGTATGCACTCATTACTATCCAACCTATGACATTTTCATGTTTTATCAGTATTCTAGGTTGTATTAGACAGTTAAATATGACTTGACATATTAGGTAATTTTGATTTGCCTTCCTTTCCCCTGTATATATGTAATTATGTTTAGTGCATATTGTATATATATTTTTGATAATTGCATTATATTTATATTAATATTTCTCAAATCTAATTGACTTGTGGTGACAATTCTCAAAAAAGTGACAATTCTTTAAATAAGTTCTCTGTTATGTGTGGGCTGCTTTTCATGTTTAAGATAATAGGCGTATCTTTGATTTTATCTGCCAATTAAAATTTAGCATGTGTCTTAAATTACCTGTAAGGCACAGCACCAGCAGGCTATGATTACGGCTAACCAGCCCTGGTGCTGTGCCTGTTATGTGTTAGTTTTTGAGCTTCCGGATATGTTTTAACTATTGACCAATAAAGTATTTGTTTTATCATTTTTCAAGAGGAATCCAAGATTTCTTTACTTTTTGAGCACAGGCCAGCCAGACATGTATACTCATTTGTTTAGCTGTCTTAAGTCAGCACACAAACGCCATTGTCCATTGGTCTTAAGAATACCTAGAATAGGATTATTATAAGAACTATGCACCTGTCTGATGATACCCCTTTCTTCCAAGTTCCTTATGATTTCTGCAAGTGAATCATATGAGGCTAAAGGGAGTCTGTATTGCTTAACAAATACAGGCAGTGCATTGGGATCTGTTTGGATTCTGTAGTCCCACAGTCATAAGAATCCCAAGCAAGAATATCCTGGTATTCCATCAGGAGTTCTCGTAGCTGTTGGCGTTCATCATCACTGGAACAGCGATTAGCTAAGGAGATTTGCTCTTCGACTATTTGCTGAAATCCAGGAAAGATTTCAGGGTGTCCTATCTCATACCGGTATAAGGTATAGCCAGAAAGACCAGGAGAAAAAGCAATCACCTTAAATAAGGAAGAAACAATAAATTTCATATTTTAGCAAAATTTAATCAGAAAGATATAGATTACAAAAGAAAAGAAAAACAATCCTAAATAGGTGTAGCAAATAAACACAGAAACAAACATAGAACAAACAAATACATGGGCCCCTCATTCAGCTCCAAAACAAAACCTAAGCCGGCAATAAAGTCCAAATGCAAAGTGGTGTAAGCTGTAACACACACTAATATAAATCAGCAGCAGTTGTAAATCCACTTATGAGTGCAAAAGGATGAGATGAGAGATGAAAACACCAATCACAATGAATGACGATGATGTTTAGTAACAATTACAGTTGAATAAAGCAGCACAACAGTAGTGTATGCAAAGCAGTCAATTATGTAGATGAAACGTGAATTACTTAGACCAGCTTGGAGCACATAAACATATTCAGCATCCCTGCAGACATCCAAACCACTATAGCCTAGTGTGGGGTATCCACATGAGAGGTAGAAAGAGAGAGAACGGGTACATAGGTATTCAAACATCTATAGTGTAATGGGCAAGTTCATACAATACACTACATACTCCAGATAGCACTCTCACAGATGGACAAACCAGTCGTTACTCACTACTCCTCCACACTTCGGCTAATAGTACAGCGGATCCGTATCCTGATGAAAGGCAATGCAGAACAGAACAGTGGGGGGACGCATCCTTCTACATGTTTCACTCCGTAATCGCAGCACAGAGCTTCTTCCGGGTAATGACGTGGTGCATCAAGGATTGCGTCTTATTGATAGTAGGAAACGTGACCAATACGTCATAGATCTACTTCGATCCTTAAAGGGACACTGTACCCAAAAATTTTCTTTCGCGATTCAGATTGAGCATGAAATTTTAAGCAACTTTCTAACTTACTCCTATTATCAAATTTTCTTCTTTCTCTTGGTATCTTTATTTGAAATGCAAGAATGTAAGTTTAGATGCCGGCCCATTTTTGGTGAACAACCTGGGTTGTCCTTGCTGATTGGTGAATAAATTCATCCACCAATAAAAAAGTGCTGTCCAGAATACTGAAACCAAAAAAAAGCTTAGATGCCTTCTTTTTCAAATAATGATAGCAAGAGAATGAAGAAACATTGATAATAGGAGTAAATTAGAAAGTTGCTTAAAATTGCATGCTCTTTCTGAATTACAAAGGATTTTGTTTTGGGTACAGTGTCCCTTTAAGGTGGCAATTCTTTCTCAATATAGCAGCGATGGAAATACAGGAATTCAATCCTTAAAGTGGCATTTTTTAGCATGCGCCTGCATAGAGAGCACCATAAAGCCTAACAATTAAAGCCTACTATCTATCCTTGCTATTTCAGTCACTCACCACTTAGCAAAACAGACAAAACAAGAAAACACCATATAACATATAAGTTATAAAGTACACTTAGTAATAATAGATACAAAAATATTTTTAAAACCAATGAATTTTTTCAAATCTTAATTTACGAAAAGAATATTTTATATATACAAGATTCTATGTAGATCCATGTGATAGGATACATAATAGATAATGATTATTCTATACCATTATTTCATGAGTTAAATCATTTATGTTCAAAATATACGTGAAGAGACACGTTGATATCTCAGGATGGTCAAAGCCACTGAGAGCAGGGAAGACTAATACAACAATATATTGCTAAACTAAATTTTTGGGAGAAATGAGACAAACTCCAATTTTTCATTCAGTCCCATAGGGGACAAAGTTCTAAGGTTATTAATCCACCTCGTTTCCTTCTGGAGAAGGATTGTGTCAATATTTCCACCTCTTCTATGCTGTTTAACTTGCTCAATTCCAATGAATTCCAAACTATCAAGCTTGGAGTCATGGAACTGAGCAAAATGTCTGGCTATTGGACTGTCCATATTAAGATGTTTAATATCATCACAGTGTTCGTAAATGCGCGTTCTAAATTCCCTATAGGTTTTACCTATATAGAAACAAGGACACGCACATGACAACAGATAGATAATTCCTGTACTGGAATAGTTAATAAAGGATTTAATGCGGTAGCTTTTACCAGTGGTAGTTTCAAAAGTCTTAGTTCTCTTGACATAGGAGCAGGCCACACAATGACTGCAGGGAGAGCACCCCACTATATTTGATGCATGGTTAGTCAACCAATCTTTTTGGGTCGCTTTTACAAATTCACTCTTTACCAAAAGATCCTTTAGATTGCTGACTCTCCATGCTGTCATTGAAGGGTATTCACCTACACAATCAGAGAGATCCTCATCATGGGATAGCAAGTACCAATTTTTCTTTAAAATCATTCTCAATTTTGAGTACCCTTCAATGACAGCACGGAGAGCCAGCAAAGGATCTTTTGGTAAAGAGTGAATTTGTAAAAGCGACCCAAAAAGATTGGTTGACTAATAGTGATGTTGCGAACCTAAAAATTTCGGTTTGCGAACGGCGGACTCAAACTTCCGCAACTGTTCGCAAACCGGTCATTGACTTCAATAGGCAGGCAAACTTTAAAACTAACAGGGACTCTTTCTGGCCACAATAGTGATGGAAAAGTTGTTTCAAGGGGACTAACACTTGGACTGTGGCATGCCGGAGGGGGATCCATGGCAAAACTCCCACGGAAAATTACATAGTTGATGCAGAGTCTGGTTTTAAGCCATAAAGGGCATAAATTACCTAACATTCCTAAATTGTTTGGAATAACGTGCTTTAAAACATCAGGTATGATGTTGTGTCGATCAGGTAGTGTAAGGGTTACGCCCGCAAACAACCGCAAACAGTCCATTTGCACAACTACAAGATTAGATTAGATTTGATAAATATATAATTTCCCAGACAGAGAATTACAAGACGTGTGGTCTGGGACCCATGGTAAGGTTCCCAGAGGCAGTTGCTGCGCCAGGGGCGGTGTATATGGCATGGATTTTAGGAACTGGGAGATGGAAAAAGATGCTTGGTCAGTCCTCCTACTTCAAATTTGTGGCACTGCGCGTGCAATTGTGGCCGGGCTTTTAGCCGACGGACATATGTCCGACGGACATTTGGCCGAAACACCAGTGGCTGTTACAAAACAGTCCGGCCACAAGATAGATAGATTTGATAGATAGATACATAGATTTGATAGATATCTAATTTCCCAGACAGAGAATTACAAGACGTGCGGTCTGGGACCCATGGTAAGATTCCCAGAGGCGGTTGCGGCGCCAGGGGAGGTGTATATGGCATGAATTTTAGGAACCGGGAGATGGAAAAAGATGCTTGGTCGGTCCTCCTACTTCAAATTTGGGGCACTGCGCGTGCAATCTACTGTGCCACCAGATATGAGTGGTGTGTTAAGTAGTACTATTCTGATCAGTTTAATCCCTGTTACGTCCCCTATCAGGGGACTTGTTTATGGCATGGATTTTAGGAACTGGGACATGGAAAAAGATGCTTGGTCGGTCCTCCTACTTGAAATTTGGGGCACTGCGCATGCAATCGTGGTCTGACTTTTAGCCGACGGACATTTGTCCGATGGACATTTGGCCGAAACACAAGTGGCTGTCACAAAACAGTCCGGCCACGAGATAGATAGATTTGATAGATAAATACATAGATTACATAGATCAATAGATGCAATATACATTTGATAGATACGAATTACATAGATCAATAGATGCAATATACATTTGATAGATACGAATTACATAGATCAATAGATGCAATATACATTTGATAGATATGATTGATAGATTTGATAGATAAATAGATAGATTTGATAGATATATAATTTCCCAGACAGAAAATTACAAGACGTGCGGTCTGGGACCCATGGTAAGGTTCTCAGAGGCAGTTGCGGCGCCAGGGGACGTGTATATGGCATGGATTTTAGGAACCGGGAGATGGAAAAAGATCCTTGGTCGGTCCTCCTGCTTCAAATTTGGGGCACTGCGCATGCAATCTATTGTGCCACCAGATATGAGTGGTGTGTTAAGTAATACTATTCTGATCAGTTTAATACCTGTTACTCCCTCTATTGGGGGAGGTGTATATGGCATGGATTTTAGGAACCGGGAGATGGAAAAAGATGCTTGGTCGGTCCTCCTACTTCAAATTTGGTCGAAACACAAGTGGCTGTCACAAAACAGTCCAGCCACGAGATAGATTTGATAAATAGATACATAGATTACATAGATCAATAGATGCACTATACATTTGATAGATACAAATTACATAGATCAATAGATGCAATATACATTTGATAGATAGGAATTACATAGATCAATAGATGCAATATACATTTGATAGATACGAATTACATAGATCAATAGATGCAATATACATTTGATAGATACGATTGATAGTTAGATAGATTTGATAGATAAATAGATAGATTTGATAGATATATAATTTACCAGACAGAGAATTACAAGACGTGCGTTCTGGGACCCATTGAAGGTTACTTCCTTTTGCACAATCGAGTACAGGTTGAGGATTGCCTTTTGTGCAAAGAAATTGTGGCTGGGTACCTTCCACTGCGGTGTCCCCTATCAGGGGAAGTGTATATGGCATGGATTTTAGCAACCGGGAGATGGAAAAAGATGCTTGGACACCCAGTACAGGTCGTTCTCCTTCAGCCTTTTTATACGAGGGTCTCCGACCCTCAACAGGCACGACAGCATGAAAGACCCCATATGCCTTGACTTCCTTTTGCACAATCGAGTACAGGTATGGCATCGATTTTAGGAACCCAGAGATAATTTTTAGGAACCGGGAGAAAGAAAAAGATGCTTGGACACCCAGTACAGGTCGTTCTCCTTCAGCCTTTTTATACGAGGATCCCCGACCCTCAACAGGCCAGACATCGATTTTAGGAACCCGGAGATGATTTTAGGAACCGGGAGATGGAAAAAGATGCTTGGTCGGTCCTCCTACTTCAAATTTGGGGCACTGCACGTGCAATGTACTGTGCCACCAGATATGAGTGGTGTGTTAAGTAGTACTATTCTTAGCAGTTTAATCCCTGTTATGTGCCTTTTTTTGGTTTGGGTTTTGAAGCCACAGTGCAGCACCAGAGGCCAGAAAAATTAGGCATGTACACATGCCTGAAAAATTAGGTATTTTTGCAGCCGCTGCTGTAGCAGCGGCCAGAAAAATTGATGTTTGTTTGACAGTTAGAAAGTGCCCTAAAACATTGCGGCTTGAACCCTAGTTGTTGGCGGATAAGTCACGCAAGGCATCTGGCATTCGAAGATAAAATACAGCAGCGTGTGGACCATTTTTAGCCCAAGGCAGCTCATCTCATCAGGCCTTTTTTACTTGAATGTATCTCCCAATGTCAGTCCCTTCGGGATCCATCCCTCATTCATTTTAATAAAGGTGAGATAATCAAGAAGTTTTTTGACCTAGGCGACTTCTCTTCTCAGTGACAATACCTCCTGCTGCACTGAAGGTCCTTTCTGACAGGACACTTGAAGCGGGGCAGGCCAGAAGTTCGATTGCAAATTGGGATAGCTCAGGCCACAGGTCAAGCCTGCACACCCAGTAGTCAAGGGGTTCATCGCTCCTCAGAGTGTCAAAATCTGCAGTTAATGCGAGGGGGTCTGCTACCTGTCCGTTGAGTCGTTCTCTGAGGCTGGATCCCAAAGGTCTGTGGCGATGCATAGGAGTTAAAAAGGTCCGCATGTCCTCCATCAACAACACGTCTGGAAAGCGTCCTGTCCTTGCCGGCGTGGTCACGGGAGGAGGAGTTTTACTTTCATCTCTTCCCCTGTTAGATTCCCGTTGTGCTGTGACATCACCCTTATACGCTGTGTAAAGCATAATTTTTAATTTATTTTTGAACTGCTCCATCCTTTCCGACTTGCGGGAATTCGGTAACATTTCAGTCACTTTATGCTTATACCGGGGGTCTAGTAGCGTGGACACCCAGTACAGTTCGTTCTCCTTCAGCTTTTTTATACGAGTGTCCCTCAACAGGCACGACAGCATGAAAGACCCCATTTGCACAAGGTTGGATGCCGAGCTACTCATGTCCCGTTCCTCGTCCTCACACTGATCTCACTGAAGGTATCTTCTTCCCCCAGCCACGTACAACACCACGGGTACCAGATAGGTGACAACAACGAGCACCCTGGGATGCCTGTTGTGCTTGGTCTTCCTCCTCCTCCTCAAAGCCACATTCCTCCTCTGACTCCTCTTCCTCACAATCCTCTTCCTGCGTTGCCGCTGGTCCAGCAAGCGATGCTGATAAGACTGTTTCTGGTGGTGATGGAGACCACAACTCTTCCTCTTCCTCTTCACGCTCATCTACGACCTGATCCAGCACTATTCGCAGGGCACGCTCCAGGAAGAAAACAAATGGTATGATGTCGCTGATGGTGCCTTCAGTGCGACTGACTAGGTTTGTCACCTCCTCAAAAGAACGCATAAGCCTACAGGCATTGCGCATGAGCGTCCAGTAAAGTGGCAAAACAATCCCCAGCTCCCCAGAGGCTGTCCTAGCACCCCGGTCATACAAATACTCATTAACAGCTTTTTCTTGTTGGAGCAGGCAGTCGAACATTAGGAGTGTTGAATTCCAACGTGTCGGGCTGTCGCAAATTAAGCGCCTCACTGGCAGGTTGTTTCGCCGCTGGATATCTGACAAGTGCGCCATGGCCATGTAGGGACGCCTGAAATGGCCACACACATTCCTGGCCTGCATCAGGATGTCCTGTAAGCCTGGGTACTTATGCACAAAGCATTGTACAATCAAATTACACACATGTGCCATGCACGGCACATGTGTCAACTTGCCCAATTTCAATGCTGCCACCAAATTACTTCCGTTGTCAGAAACCACTTTGTTGATCTCCAGTTGGTGCTGAGTCATCCACTGATCCACCTGTGCGTTCAGGGTGGACAGGAGTGCTGCTGCGGTGTGACTCTCTGCTTTCAGGCAAGTCAACCCCAAGAAGGCGTGACACTGCCGTATCTGGGATGTGGAATAGTACCTGGGGAGCTGGGGGGGTGCCGTTGATGTGGAGCAAGACGCAGCAGCAGAAGAGGACTCAGCCAAGGAGGTTATGGAAGAGGATGGAATAGGAGGCATAGAGGAGGTGGCAACAGGCCTGCCTGCAAGTCGTGGTGGTGTCACCAACTCCTCTGCAGAGCCAGGCATTCCATGCTTGGCAGCCGCCAGCAGGTTTACCGAATGCGCAGTGTAGGTGATATACCTGCCCTGACCATGCTTTGCAGACCAGCTATTAGTGGTCAGATGGACCCTTGCCCCAACACTGTGTGCCAGACATGCCATTACTTCCTTTCGCACAATCGAGTACAGGTTGGGGATTGCCTTTTGTGCAAAGAAATTTCGCCCGGGTACTGCGGTGTCCCAATAGCTACAATTTTTTTGAACGCCTCAGACTCCACCAGCTTGTATGGTAAAAGCTGGCGGGCTAACAGTTCAGACAAGCCAGCAGTCAGACGCCGGGCAAGGGGGTGACTTGGTGACATTGGCTTCTTACGCTCAAACATGTCCTTAATAGACACCTGACTGTGGGCAGATGAGCAGGAACTGCTCCGGAAGAGAGACGGATTAGCGGATGGTTGAGAGGGGGCAAGGAGCACAGCAGTGGTTGACGTGGCTGAAGATGCTGGACCAGGAGGAGGATGGCGGCTTTGAGTTTGTGTGCTGCTTGTCCTCATGTGTTCATCCCATAGGCGTTTGTGATGTGAGATCATGTGCCTTCGCAAAGCAGTTGTACCTAGGTAGGTGTTGGCCTTCCCACGACTCAGTTTCTTTTGGCACAGGTTGCAAATAGCATTGCTGTTGTCAGAGGCAGACACATAAAAAAAATGCCACACTGCTGAGCTCTGCGATGACGGCATTCTGGTGGTGGCAACAGCATGCGTTGATTGGCGTGCTGTCTGGCGTACCCCGGGTGCCGATGCATGCTGTCTGACTGTGCCACTAGCTCCTTGCGATGACCTTCCCCTGCTTCCAACTAGTCTCCTCCTCCTACTCCTCTCTGTCTCCCCATCTGAACTTTCCACCTGTTCTTCTTCTCTTCTACCGGGCGCCCACGTGACATCCACGGACACATCGTCATCATCAACCCCTTCACTTGTATCTGACAACTCAACAACGGAAGCAACGGTGGGTACAACATCATCATCATCATCACACCGTGCGTCGTCCATGTCTGTAATGCTGCCTGACTGAGACATATCACAGTTATATACATCCTCTGTCAATGATGGTTGCGCATCACTCATTTCTTCACACTGAGGTGTACATAACTCATCTGACAGATCAAGTGAGGCGGCTGTGGTGCTAGTGTCGGTGGTGGCGGCAGGCGGGCGAGTGGTAAGTTCAGAGGTGCCGAAGCTAAGCTAGAGGAGGAGGATGGTGTGTCAAGGTTACGAGCGGAAGCTGTATAAGATTGGGTGTCCTGTGTTATAAAGTCAACTATTTCATCAGAACTTTTCATGTTCATGGTACGTGGCCTAAGACTGGGCATTATTCTATGTCCAAAGGGAATCACAGCACCACGACCACGACAGCCCCTGCGGGTTGGCCTGCCTCTGCCTGTCATTTTTTTTAATTAGTGCTACTATGCGTGCAAGCTACTGTGAGTTGGCACAGTATACACTGTGAGCCTGACACAAAAAAACAGACTGATGTTTCACAGTCAAATTTTATTTTTATTTTAAATGTACACTGACAGTGCACTACTATTAAACAAGATAATATGAGTGGTGGCACTGGGCAAGTGGGCACAGTATACGCTGTGAGCCTGATACAAAAAAGCAGACTGATGTTTCAAAGTCAAAATAGTTTTTTTTATTTTTAAAATGTACACTTACACTACTATTAAACAAGATAATATGAGTGGTGGCACTGGACAAGTGGGCACAGTATACGCTGTGAGCCTGACACAAAAAAGCAGACTGATGTTTCACAGTCAAAATATGTTTTTTATTTTTAAATGTACACTTACACTACTATTAAACAAGATATGAGTGGTAGCACTGGGCAAGTGGGCACAGTATACGCTGTGAGCCTGACACACACGCTAGCAGTGGCAGGCTGGCCTGGCAACTGCAATTAGATTACACTAGCAGACTGATGTAAAAGTTTTGAAATTTTTTTTTACACTACTGTTACACCAGATATGACTGGTGGTGGCACTGAGAAAGAAGGCACAGTATATGCTGTGAGCCTGACACACAGGCTGGCCTGGAAACTGAAATTAGATTACACTAGCAGACTGATGTAAAAGTTTTTTTTATAAAAACTTACACTACTGTTACACCAGATATGACTGGTGGTGGCACTGAGCAAGTAGGCACAGTATATGCTGTGAGTCAGACACACAGGCTGGCAGTGGCAGGCAGGCAACTGCTATTAGATTACACTAGCAGACTGATGTAAATGTTTTTTTTTTTTTTTTTTAAATTACACTACTGTTACACCAGATATGACTGGTGGTGGCACTGAGCAAGTAGGCACAGTATATGCTGTGAGCCTGACACACAGGCTGGCAGTGGCAGGCTGCTCTGGCAACTGAAATTAGATTACACTAGCAGACTGATGTAAAAGTTTTTTTTTTAAAAATGTACACTAATGTTACACCAGATATGAGTGGTGGCACTGAGCAAGTAGGCACAGTATATGCTGTGAGCCTGACACACAGGCTGGCAGTGGCAGGCTGGCCTGGAAACTGAAATTAGATTACACTAGCAGACTGATCTAAAAGTTTTTTTAAATTTTTTTTTACACTACTGCTACACCAGATATGAGTGGTGGCACTGAGCAAGTAGGCACAGTATATGCTTTGAGCCTGACACACAGGCTGGCAGTGGCAGGTTGGCCTGGCAGCTGAAATTAGATTACACTAGCAGACTGATGTAAAAGTTTTTTTTAAAAAATTTACACTAATGTTACACCAGATATGAGTGGTGGCACTGAGCAAGTAGGCACAGTATATGCTGTGAGCCTGACAAACAGGCTGGCAGTGGCAGGCAGGCAGGCAACTGCTACTAGATTACACTAGTAGACTGATGTAAAAGTTTTTTTTTAAAAAAAATTTACACTACTGTTAGAACCAGATATGACTGGTGGTGGCACTGAGCAAGTAGGCACAGTATATGCTGTGAGCCTGACACACAGGCTGGCAGTGGCAGGCTGGCCTGGCAACTGAAATTAGATTACACTGGCAGACTGATGTAAAAGTTTTTTTTTTTTTAATTTACACTAATGTTACACCAGATATGAGTGGTGGCACTTAGCATGTAGGCACAATATATGCTGTGAGCCTGACACACAGGCTGGCAGTGGCAGGCAGACAACCGCTATTAGATTACACTAGCAGACTGATGTAAAAGTTTTTTTTTAAACATGTACACTACTGTTACACCAGATATGACTGGTGGTGGCACTGAGCAAGTAGGCACAGTATATGCTGTGAGCCTGACACACAGGCTGGCAGTTGCAGGCTGCCCTGGCAACTGAAATTAGATTACACTAGCAGACTGATGTAAAAGTTTTTTTTTTAAAAAATGTACACTAATGTTAAACCAGATATGAGTGGTGGCACTGAGCAAGTAGGCACAGTATATGCTTTGAGCCTGACACACAGGCTGGCAGTGGCAGGCTGGCCTGGCAACTGAAATTAGATTACACTAGCAGACTGATGTAAAAGTTTTTTTTTTTAAATTTACACTAATGTTACACCAGATATGCGTGGTGGCACTGAGCAAGTAGGCACAGTATATGCTGTGAGCCTGACACACAGGCTGGCAGTGGCAGGCAGGCAACTGCTATTAGATTACACTAGCAGGCTGATGTAAAAGTTTTTTTTCTTTTTAAAAATTACACTACTGTTACACCAGATATGACTGGTGGTGGCACTGAGCAAGTAGGCACAGTATCTGCTGTGAGCCTGACACACAGGCTGGCAGTGGCAGGCTGCCCTGGCAACTGAAATTAGATTACACTAGCAGACTGATGTAAAAGTTTTTTTTTTAAATTTACACTAATGTTAAACCAGATATGAGCGGTGGCACTGAGCAAGTAGGCACAGTATATGCTGTGAGCCTGACACACAGGCTGGCAGTGGCAGGCAGGCAACTGCTATTAGATTACACTAGTAGACTGATGTAAAAGTTTTTTTTTAAAAAAAAAATTACACTACTGTTAGAACTAGAAATGACTGGTGGTGGCACTGAGCAAGTAGGCACAGTATATGCTGTGAGCCTGACACACAGGCTGGCAGTGGCAGGCTGGCCTGGCAACTGAAATTTGATTACACTAGCAGACTGATGTAAAAGTTTTTTGTTTTTTTTTAAATTTACACTACTGTTAGAACCAGATATGACTGGTGGTGGCACTGAGTAAGTAGGCACAGTATATGCTGTGAGCCTGACACACAGGCTGGCAGTGGCAGGCTGGCCTGGCAACTGAAATTAGATTACACTAGCAGACGGATGTAAAAGTTTTTTTTTTTTTTAAATTTACACTAATGTTACACCAGATATGAGTGGTGGCACTGAGCAAGTAGGCACAGTATATGCTGTGAGCCTGACACACAGGCTGGCAGTGGCAGGCAGGCCTGGCAACTGAAATTAGATTACACTAGCAGACTGATGTAAAAGTGTTTTTTTTTAAATTTACACTAATGTTACACAAGATATGAGTGGTGGCACTGAGCAAGTAGGCACAGTATATGCTGTGAGCCTGACACACAGGCTGGCAGTGGCAGGCAGGCAACTGCTATTAGATTACACTAGCAGACTGATGTAAAAGTTTTTTTTTTTTAAAAATTACACTACTGTTACACCAGATATGACTGGTGGTGGCACTGAGCAAGTAGGCACAGTATATGCTGTGAGTCTGACACACGGGCTGGCAGTGGCAGGCTGGCCTGGCAACTGAAATTAGATTACACTAGCAGACTGATGTAAAAGTTTTTTTTTTTTTAATTTACACTAATGTTACACCAGATATGAGTGGTGGCACTGAGCAAGTAGGCACAGTATATGCTGTGAGCCTGACACACAGGCTGGCAGTGGCAGGCAGGCAACTGCTAATAGATTACACTAGCAGACTGATGTAAAAGTTTTTTTTAAAAAAATGTACGCTACTGTTACACCAGATATGACTGGTGGTGGCACTGAGCAAGTAGGCACAGTATATGCTGTGAGCCTGACACACAGGCTGGCAGTGGCAGGCAGGCAACTGCTATTAGATTACACTAGCAGACTGATGTAAAAGTTTTTTTTTTTTAAATTTACACTAATGTTACACCAGATATGAGTGGTGGCACTGAGCAAGTAGGCACAGTATATGCTGTGAGCCTGACACACAGGCTGGCAGTGGCAGGCAGGCAACTGCTATTAGATTACACTAGTAGACTGATGTAAAAGTTTTTTTAAAAAAATTTTTTACACTACTGTTAGAACCAGATATGACTGGTGGTGGCACTGAGCAAGTAGGCACAGTATATGCTGTGAGCCTGACACACAGGCTGGCAGTGGCAGGCTGGCCTGGCAACTGAAATTAGATTACGCTAGCAGACTGATGTAAAAGTTTTTTTAAAAATTTTTTTACACTACTGCTACACCAGATATGACTGGTGGCACTGAGCAAGTAGGCACAGTATATGCTGTGAGCCTGACACACAGGCTGGCAGTGGCAGGCTGGCCTGGCAACTGAAATTAGATTACACTAGCAGACTGATGTAAAAGTTTTTTTTTTTTAAATTTACACTAATGTTACACCAGATATGAGTGGTGGCACTGAGCAAGTAGGCACAGTATATGATGTGAGCCTGACACACAGGCTGGCAGTGGCAGGCAGGCAACTGCTATTAGATTACACTAGCAGACTGATGTAAAAGTTTTTTTTTTTTTTAAATTACACTACTGTTACACCAGATATGACTGGTGGTGGCACTAAGCAAGTAGGCACAGTATATGCTGTGAGCCTGGCAGTGGCAGGCTGCCCTGGCAACTGAAATTAGATTACACTAGCAGACTGATGTAAAAGTTTTTTCTTCTGTTAAGTGTGATCAGTCCACGGGTCATCATTACTTCTGGGATATTACTCCTCCCCAACAGGAAGTGCAAGAGGATTCACCCAGCAGAGCTGCATATAGCTCCTCCCCTCTACGTCACTCCCAGTCATTCTCTTGCACCCAACGACTAGATAGGATGTGTGAGAGGACTATGGTGATTATACTTAGTTTTATATCTTCAATCAAAAGTTTGTTATTTTAAAATAGCACCGGAGTGTGTTATTACCTCTCTGGCAGAGTTTGAAGAAGAATCTACCAGAGTTTTGCTATGGTTTTAGCCGGAGTAGTTAAGATCATATTGCTGTTCTCGGCCATCTGAGGAGTGAGGTAAACTTCAGATCAGGGGACAGCGGGCAGATGAATCTGCATAGAGGTATGTAGCAGTTTTTATTTTCTGACAATGGAATTGATGAGAAAATCCTGCCATACCGAGATAATGTCATGTATGTATACTTTACACTTCAGTATTCTGGGGAATGGTACTTCACTAGAATTACACTGTAAGAAATACATAAAGCTGTTTAATAACTAGAGATTATGTTTAACGTTTTTGCTGGAATGTAAAATCGTTTTCATTTGCTGAGGTACTGTGTGAATAAATGTTTGGGCACTATTTTTCCACTTGGCAGTTGCTTAATCTGTTTTTCTGACAGTTTCTGTTCTCCCTCACTGCTGTGTGTGAGGGGGAGGGGCCGTTTTTTGGCGCTTTTACTATGCATCAAATATTTCAGTCAGCAACTCATTGTATTCCCTGCATGATCCGGTTCATCTCTACAGAGCTCAGGGGTCTTCAAAACTTATTTTGAGGGAGGTAATTTCTCTCAGCAGAGCTGTGAGAATTATAGTTTGACTGAGATAAAAAACGTTTATTCTGTAATTTGTTTCCTGCTTTCAGAATTTGTTATCTTTGCTAATGGGATTAAACCTTTGCTAAAATTGTGTTGTTTACAAGGATTGAGGCTATAACTGTTTCAATTTAGTAATTTTCAACTGTCATAGATCTTCTGTGCTTCTTAAAGGCACAGTACGTTTTAATATTATTCTAATTGAATTGTATTTCCAAGTTGCAAGTTTATTTGCTAGTGTGTTAAACATGTCTGATTCAGAGGATGATACCTGTGTCATTTGTTGCAATGCCTAAGTGGAGCCCAATAGAAATTTATGTACTAACTGTATTGATGCTACTTTAAATAAAAGTCAATCTGTACAAATTGAACAAATTTCACCAAACAACGAGGGGAGAGTTATGCCGACTAACTCGCCTCACGTGTCAGTACCTACATCTCCCGCTCAGAGGGAGGTGCGTGATATTGTAGCGCCGAGTACATCTGGGCGGCCATTACAAATCACATTACAGGATATGGCTACTGTTATGACTGAGGTTTTGGCTAAATTACCAGAACTAAGAGGTAAGCGTGATCACTCTGGGGTGAGAACAGAGTGCGCTGATAATATTAGGGCCATGTCAGACACTGCGTCACAGGTGGCAGAACATGAGGACGGAGAACTTCATTCTGTGGGTGACGGTTCTGATCCAAACAGACTGGATTCAGATATTTCAAATTTTAAATTTAAACTGGAAAACCTCCGTGTATTACTAGGGGAGGTGTTAGCGGCTCTGAATGATTGTAACACAGTTGCAATACCAGAGAAAATGTGTAGGTTGGATAAATATTTTGCGGTACCGATGAGTACTGAGGTTTTTCCTATACCTAAGAGACTTACTGAAATTGTTACTAAGGAGTGGGATAGACCCGGTGTGCCGTTCTTACCCCCTCCGATATTTAGAAAAATGTTTCCAATAGATGCCACCACAAGGGACTTATGGCAAACGGTCCCTAAGGTGGAGGGAGCAGTTTCTACCTTAGCTAAGCGTACCACTATCCCGGTGGAGGATAGCTGTGCTTTTTCAGATCCAATGGATAAAAAGTTAGAGGGTTACCTTAAGAAAATGTTTGTTCAACAAGGTTTTATATTGCAACCCCTTGCATGCATTGCGCCGATCACGGCTGCAGCGGCATTCTGGATTGAGTCTCTGGAAGAGAACATTGGTTCAGCTACTCTGGACGACATTACGGACAGGCTTAGAGTCCTTAAACTATCTAATTCATTCATTTCGGAGGCCGTAGTACATCTTACTAAACTTACGGCGAAGAATTCAGGATTCGCCATTCAGGCACGCAGGGCGCTGTGGCTAAAATCCTGGTCAGCTGATGTTACTTCTAAGTCTAAATTGCTTAATATACCTTTCAAAGGGCAGACCTTATTCGGGCCCGGGTTGAAAGAGATTATCGCTGACATTACAGGAGGTAAAGGCCATGCCCTGCCTCAGGACAAAGCCAAAGCCAAGACTAGACAGTCTAATTTTCGTTCCTTTCGTAATTTCAAAGCAGGAGCAGCATCAACTTCCTCTGCACCAAAACAGGAAGGAGCTGTTGCTCGCTACAGACAAGGCTGGAAACCTAACCAGTCCTGGAACAAGGGCAAGCAGACTAGGAAACCTGCTGCTGCCCCTAAAACAGCATGAATTGAGGGCCCCCGATCCGGGATCGGATCTAGTGGGGGGCAGACTTTCTCTCTTCGCCCAGGCTTGGGCAAGAGATGTTCAGGATCCCTGGGCGCTAGAGATAATATCTCAGGGATACCTTCTGGACTTCAAATACTCTCCTCCAAGAGAGAGATTTCATCTGTCAAGATTGTCAACAATCCAGACAAAGAAAGAGGCGTTTCTACGCTGCGTACAAGAGCTCTTGTTAATGGGAGTAATCCATCCAGTTCCACGATCGGAACAGGGACAGGGGTTTTACTCAAATCTGTTTGTGGTTCCCAAAAAAGAGGGAACTTTCAGACCAATCCTGGACTTAAAGATCCTAAACAAATTCCTAAGAGTTCCATCGTTCAAGATGGAGACTATTCGGACAATTTTACCTATGATCCAAGAGGGTCAATACATGACCACTGTAGATTTAAAAGATGCTTACCTTCACATACCGATTCACAAAGATCATTATCGGTACCTAAGGTTTGCCTTCCTAGACAGGCATTACCAGTTTGTGGCTCTTCCATTCAGATTGGCTACAGCTCCAAGAATCTTCACAAAGGTTCTGGGTGCTCTTCTGGCGGTACTAAGACCGCGGGGAATCTCGGTAGCTCCATACCTAGACGACATTCTGATACAAGCTTCAAGCTTTCAAACTGCCAAGTCTCATACAGAGTTAGTGCTGGCATTTCTAAGGTCACATGGATGGAGGGTGAACGAAAAGAAAAGTTCACTCGTTCCACTCACAAGAGTTCCCTTCCTGGGGACTCTTATAGATTCTGTAGAAATGAAGATTTACCTGACAGAGGACAGGCTAACAAGACTTCAAAGTGCTTGCCGCACCCTTCATTCCATTCAACACCCGTCAGTGGCTCAATGCATGGAGGTAATCGGCTTAATGGTAGCGGCAATGGACATAGTACCCTTTGCACGCTTACACCTCAGACCACTGCAACTGTGCATGCTAAGTCAGTGGAATGGGGATTACTCAGACTTATCCCCTTCTCTGAATCTGGATCAAGAGACCAGAAATTCTCTTCTATGGTGGCTTTCTCGGCCACATCTGTCCAGGGGGATGCCATTCAGCAGACCAGACTGGACAATTGTAACAACAGACGCCAGCCTTCTAGGTTGGGGTGCCGTCTGGAATTCTCTGAAGGCTCAGGGACAATGGAGTCAGGAGGAGAGTCTCCTGCCAATAAACATTCTGGAATTGAGAGCAGTTCTCAATGCCCTCCTGGCTTGGCCCCAGTTGACAACTCGGGGGTTCATCAGGTTTCAGTCGGACAACATCACGACTGTAGCTTACATCAACCATCAGGGAGGGACAAGAAGCTCCCTAGCTATGATGGAAGTATCAAAGATAATTTGCTGGGCAGAGTCTCACTCTTGCCACCTGTCAGCAATCCACATCCCGGGAGTGGAGAACTGGGAGGCGGATTTCTTAAGTCGTCAGACTTTTCATCCGGGGGAGTGGGAACTTCATCCGGAGGTCTTTGCCCAAATACTTCGACGTTGGGGCAAACCAGAGATAGATCTCATGGCGTCTCGACAGAACGCCAAGCTTCCTCGTTACGGGTCCAGATCCAGGGATCCAGGAGCAGTCCTGATAGATGCTCTGACAGCACCTTGGGACTTCAGGATGGCTTACGTGTTTCCACCCTTCCCGTTGCTTCCTCGATTGATTGCCAGAATCAAACAAGAGAGAGCATCAGTGATTCTAATAGCACCTGCGTGGCCACGCAGGACTTGGTATGCAGACCTGGTGGACATGTCATCCTGTCCACCTTGGTCTCTACCTCTGAAACAGGACCTTCTGATACAGGGTCCCTTCAAACATCAAAATCTAACTTCTCTGAAGCTGACTGCTTGGAAATTGAACGCTTGATTTTATCAAGACGTGGATTTTCTGAGTCAGTTATTGATACCTTAATACAGGCTAGGAAACCTGTTACCAGAAAGATTTACCATAAGATATGGCGTAAATACCTATATTGGTGTGAATCCAAAGGTTACTCTTGGAGTAAGGTTAGGATTCCTAGGATATTGTCTTTTCTACAAGAAGGTTTAGAAAAGGGTTTATCTGCTAGTTCATTAAAGGGACAGATCTCAGCTCTGTCCATTCTGTTACACAAACGTCTGTCAGAAGTTCCTGACGTCCAGGCTTTTTGTCAGGCTTTGGCCAGAATTAAGCCTGTGTTTAAAACTGTTGCTCCACCATGGAGTTTAAACCTTGTTCTTAATGTTTTACAGGGCGTTCCGTTTGAACCCCTTCATTCCATTGATATAAAGTTGTTATCTTGGAAAGTTCTATTTTTAATGGCTATTTCCTCGGCTCGAAGAGTCTCTGAATTATCAGCCTTACATTGTGATTCTCCTTATTTGATTTTTCATTCGGATAAGGTAGTCCTGCGTACTAAACCTGGGTTCTTACCTAAGGTAGTTACTAACAGGAATATCAATCAAGAGATTGTTGTTCCTTCTTTATGCCCAAATCCTTCTTCAAAGAAGGAACATCTACTGCACAACCTGGATGTAGTCCGTGCTCTAAAATTTTACTTACAGGCAACTAAGGAATTTCGACAAACGTCTTCTCTGTTTGTCATTTACTCTGGGCAGAGGAGAGGTCAAAAAGCTTCCGCTACCTCTCTTTCTTTTTGGCTTCGTAGCATAATTCGTTTAGCTTATGAGACTGCTGGACAGCAGCCTCCTGAAAGAATTACAGCTCATTCTACTAGAGCTGTGGCTTCCACTTGGGCCTTCAAGAATGAGGCCTCTGTTGAACAGATTTGCAAGGCTGCAACTTGGTCTTCGCTTCATACTTTTTCCAAATTTTACAAATTTGACACTTTTGCTTCATCGGAGGCTATTTTTGGGAGAAAGGTTCTTCAGGCAGTGGTTCCTTCTGTATAAAGAGCCTGCCTATCCCTCCCGTCATCCGTGTACTTTTGCTTTGGTATTGGTATCCCAGAAGTAATGATGACCCGTGGACTGATCACACTTAACAGAAGAAAACATAATTTATGCTTACCTGATAAATTCCTTTCTTCTGTAGTGTGATCAGTCCACGCCCCGCCCTGTTTTTAAGGCAGGTAAATATTTTTTAATTTATACTCCAGTCACCACTTCACCCTTGGCTTTTCCTTTCTCGTTGGTCCTTGGTCGAATGACTGGGAGTGACGTAGAGGGGAGGAGCTATATGCAGCTCTGCTGGGTGAATCCTCTTGCACTTCCTGTTGGGGAGGAGTAATATCCCAGAAGTAATGATGACCCGTGGACTGATCACACTACAGAAGAAAGGAATTTATCAGGTAAGCATAAATTATGTTTATTAAAAAAATGTACACTAATGTTAAACCAGATATGAGTGGTGGCACTGATCAAGTAGGCACAGTATATGCTGTGAGCCT
Source organism: Bombina bombina (assembly GCF_027579735.1). Classification (NCBI taxonomy): domain Eukaryota; kingdom Metazoa; phylum Chordata; class Amphibia; order Anura; family Bombinatoridae; genus Bombina; species Bombina bombina. Next base: position 76,034,591 of record NC_069510.1, on the reverse strand, counting down.
AACACACAGGCTGGCAGTGGCAGGCAGGCAACTGCTATTAGATTACACTAGCAGACTGATGTAAAGGTTTTTTTTTAAAAAAAAAATACACTACTGTTACACCAGATATGACTGGTGGTGGCACTGAGCAAGTAGGCACAGTATATGCTATGAGCCTGACACACGGGCTGGCAGTGGCAGGCTGGCCTGTCAACTGAAATTAGATTACACTAGCAGACTGATGTAAAAGTTTTTTTTTTTTAAATTTACAATAATGTTACACCAGATATGAGTGGTGGCACTGAGCAAGTAGGCACAGTATATGCTGTGAGCCTGGCACACAGGCTGGCAGTGGCAGGCAGGCAGCTGCTATTAGATTACACTAGTAGACTGATGTAAAAGTTTTTTTTTTTTTTTTTAAATTACACTACTGTTAGAACCAGATATGACTGGTGGTGGCACTGAGCAAGTAGGCACAGTATATGCTGTGAGCCTGACACACAGGCTGGCAGTGGCAGGCTGGCCTGGCAACTGAAATTAGATTACGCTAGCAGACTGATGTAAAAAAATTTTTACATTTTTTTTTACACTACTGCTACACCAGATATGACTGGTGGCACTGAGCAAGTAGGCACAGTATATGCTTTGAGCCTGACACACAGGCTAGCAGTGGCAGGCTGGCCTGGCAACTGAAATTAGATTACACTAGCAGACTGATGTAAAAGTTTTTTTTTTTTTAATTTACACTAATGCTACACCAGATATGAGTGGTGGCACTGAGCAAGTAGGCACAGTATATGCTGTGAGCCTGACACACAGGCTGGCAGTGGCAGGCAGGCAACTGCTATTAGATTACACTAGCAGACTGATGTAAAAGTTTTTTTTTTAACAAATTACACTACTGTTACACCAGATATGACTGGTGGTGGCACTGAGCAAGTAGGCACAGTATATGCTGTGAGCCTGACACACAGGCTGGCAGTGGCAGGCTGCCCTGGCAACTGAAATTAGATTACACTAGCAGACTGATGTAAAAGTTTTTTTTTAAAAAAAATGTACACTAATGTTAAACCAGATATGAGTGGTGGCACTGATCAAGTAGGCACAGTATATGCTGTGAGCCTGACACACAGGCTGGCAGTGGCAGGCAGGCAACTGCTATTAGATTACACTAGCAGACTGATGTAAAGGTTTTTTTTAAAAAAAAAACACTACTGTTACACCAGATATGACTGGTGGTGGCACTGAGCAAGTAGGCACAGTATATGCTGTGAGCCTGACACACGGGCTGGCAGTGGCAGGCTGGCCTGGCAACTGAAATTAGATTACACTAGCAGACTGATGTAAAAGTTTTTTAAAAATAATTTACACTACTGTTACACCAGATATGACTGATGGTGGCACTGAGCAAGTAGGCACAGTATATGCTGTGAGCCTGACACACGGGCTGGCAGTGGCAGGCTGGCCTGGCAACTGAAATTAGATTACACTAGCAGACTGATGTAAAAGTTTTTTTTTTTAAATTTACACTAATGTTACACCAGATATGAGTGGTGGCACTGAGCAAGTAGGCACAGTATATGCTGTGAGCCTGACACACAGGCTGGCAGTGGCAGGCTGCCCTGGCAACTGCTATTAGATTACACTAGCAGACTGATGTAAAAGTTTTTTTTTAAAAAATGTACACTAATGTTAAACCAGATATGAGTGGTGGCACTGAGCAAGTAGGCACAGTATATGCTGTGAGCCTGACACACAGGCTGGCAGTGGCAGGCAGGCAACTGATATTAGATTACACTAGCAGACTGATGTAAAAGTTTTTTAAAAAAAAATTACACTACTGTTACACCAGATATGACTGGTGGTGGCACTGAGCAAGTAGGCACAGTATATGCTGTGAGCCTGACACACAGGCTGGCAGTGGCAGGCAGGCAACTGCTATTAGATTACACTAGTAGACTGATCTAAAAGTTTTTTTAAAAAAAAATTTACACTACTGTTAGAACCAGATATGACTGGTAGTGGCACTGAGCAAGTAGGCACAGTATATGCTGTGAGCCTGACACACAGGCTGGCAGTGGCAGGCTGGCCTGGCAACTGAAATTAGATTACACTAGCAGACTGATGTAAAAGTTTTTTTTTAAATTTTTTACACTACTGCTACACCAGATATGAGTGGTGGCACTGAGCAAGTAGGCACAGTATATGCTTTGAGCCTGACACACAGGCTGGCAGTGGCAGGCTGGCTTGGCAACTGAAATTAGATTACACTAGCAGACTGATGTAAAAGTTTTTATTTTAAAATTTACACTAATGTTACACAAGATATGAGTGGTGGCACTGAGCAAGTAGGCACAGTATATGCTGTGAGCCTGACACACAGGCTGGCAGTGGCAGGCAGGCAACTGCTATTAGATTACACTAGCAGACTGATGTAAAAGTTTTTTTTTTTAAAAAATTACACGACTGTTAGAACCAGATATGACTGGTGGTGGCACTGAGCAAGTAGGCACAGTGTATGCTGTGAGCCTGACACACGGGCTGGCAGTGGCAGGCTGGCCTGGCAACTGAAATTAGATTACACTAGCAGACTGATGTAAAAGTTTTTTTTTTTAAATTTACACTAATGTTACACCAGATATGAGTGGTGGCACTGAGCAAGTAGGCACAGTATATGCTGTGAGCCTGGCACACAGGCTGGCAGTGGCAGGCAGGCAACTGCTATTAGATTACACTAGTAGACTGATGTAAAAGTTTTTAAAAAAAAAAAAATTACACTACTGTTAGAACCAGATATGACTGGCGGTGGCACTGAGCAAGTAGGCACAGTATATGCTGTGAGCCTGACACACAGGCTGGCAGTGGCAGGCAGGCAACTGCTATTAGAATACACTAGTAGACTGATCTAAAAGTTTTTTTTTAAAAAAAATTTACACTACTGTTAGAACCAGATATGACTGGTAGTGGCACTGAGCAAGTAGGCACAGTATATGCTGTGAGCCTGACACACAGGCTGGCAGTGGCAGGCTGGCCTGGCAACTGAAATTAGATTACACTAGCAGACTGATGTAAAAGTTTTTTTAAAATTTTTTTTACACTACTGCTACACCAGATATGAGTGGTGGCACTGAGCAAGTAGGCACAGTATATGCTTTGAGCCTGACACACAGGCTGGCAGTGGCAGGCTGGCTTGGCAACTGAAATTAGATTACACTAGCAGACTGATGTAAAAGTTTTTTTTTTTTAAATTTACACTAATGTTACACAAGATATGAGTGGTGGCACTGAGCAAGTAGGCACAGTATATGCTGTGAGCCTGACACACAGGCTGGCAGTGGCAGGCAGGCAACTGCTATTAGATTACACTAGCAGACTGATGTAAAAGTTTTTTTTAAAAAAAAATTACACTACTGTTAGAACCAGATATGACTGGTGGTGGCACTGAGCAAGTAGGCACAGTATATGCTGTGAGCCTGACACACAGGCTGGCAGTGGCAGGCTGGCCTGGCAACTGAAATTTGATTACACTAGCAGACTGATGTAAAAGTTTTTTTTTTTTTTTTAAAATTACACTAATGTTAGAACCAGATATGACTGGTGGTGGCACTGAGCAAGTAGGCACAGTATATGCTGTGAGCCTGACACACAGGCTGGCAGTGGCAGGCTGCCCTGGCAACTGAAATTAGATTACACTAGCAGACTGATGTAAAAGTTTTTTTTAAAAAAATGTACACTAATGTTAAACCAGATATGAGTGGTGGCAC